>NW_026461056.1:0-77857 GCF_021730395.1 Mercenaria mercenaria | reverse complement strand
CCAGCGTTGCAGCAAGCGGTGCTCCAGGAATGGGCAAACATTCCCGCACAGACTATACAACGTTATGTAAAGTCCATGCGTCGACGTATCCAATCACTCATCAGAGCAGATGGTGGACATACCCATATTAGAACAGAACAGAACAGAACAGAACATATATATTTTATTTCTCACAAAAACTATTACAGTTTCTAGTGACAAGCAAAAACATTTTAATATTCATGTGATAACGAAAATGTTACATTAAGAATACAGATGTGTCCAAATGAATGGATGGAAAATATTTTCGGATGGACATACATAATTAACAACGGTTTGATGTGTGTCGATATCTGTACAATAACATATACATACAGTCTAAAGCTGATATTTCTACTAGTATTACCTTCATTATACAATATGTTTAATATCTACTCTTGGACAGAAACGAATATTATACATAATATAAATATCTGCCCAAAACTCACAATATGTCTTATAATCTGGCATATTACACATTAACTCTTGTGTTTTGTAAACAGTAGCCTTATGGCATAAAAACAATATACTTCATTATAATCAAACCCGTTTCTCACTGCAAGATCGCAGTCTACTATACACATTCAAATACAGGAATAGTATTATACATGTACAATGCTGCTTTAGAACAGACGTTATATTTACAAATAACACAAACATAATTACCGGTATACATAAAATAATTCATATTACAGTCTAAGTCTACGTATTTCAAGTGCTTCCTGGATAAATTTAGCCAACATATATAGTTCTGGTTTATTTTTGGTGGATAACAGTTGGGTAAATTTAAACATACTTGGTCTAGATCTATAATAATGTTTGATATATTTACGTCTCACTTGTTCATACGGGAAACATTTAAATACAAAATGAAATTCATCTTCTATATCATTGCTGTTACATATTTGACAAAACCTTAAATTTCTATCTATTCTGTCTCGACCATATCGGCCAGTCTGTATTCTTAGACTATGAGCAGACACACGAAGTTTTGTAAGTGCAATGCGCAGATTGCGAGACACAATATTATTTAAATATGGTTCCAGTTCTAATGATTCTTTAACACTTTTATACAGAGTCAATACTTCCATACTATTAACACCATTTCGCCATTCTTGGGTAAATTCGTCTATCAGACGTTGTTTAAACATAGAAATAAATACTGAATCTACATTCTTCATCAGATGCCTATTATTTATAATATCATTCCATTTATACAAAAACCCGTATTTTGACAAAAGATCTTTAACATGAGTAAACCAATTTACTTTGCCCACGGCGGAATCATTAAGCTCGGAGTTTACAATGGTTTTAATTATAATATTATTGCTCTGGCATAATTTTAACCAATATTTTACAATGCGCACATACCTATTAATATATAAAGGGTACCGTCCCAATTCCCCATATACTGCAACATTACATGTGGATTGCCTAACTCCCAACAATGTTTTGCAAAATTTAATATGTAAAGTTTCCAACTGTTTGGACTTAGAAAGTCCCCATATTTCACAGCCGTAGCTAACTGTGGAACCCACAAAGGAATCAAATAGTTGCAATGCTAATTTTGGTAATGTTTCATGTTTCTTTAAATTGGCAGTTAGCGTGTTCATAGCTTTAAGGCCTTTTCCGTACATAGTCTGGGTGTTTAATGTAAAATTCCCTGTATAATTCAGAGTAACCCCTAAATAATTAAAATCATTTACAGTCTCTATAATACAAGAGTTGTTTCCATAGTACCAAGATTCGCCTCTAAGCAAGCCTCCACGTTTTCTAAACACAACACATTTAGTTTTGTCTACATTTACTTCTAGGCCCCAAGTCTTACAATAATCATAAAGTGTGTCTAGAGACGACTGCAAATCAATAGGTGTTTCAGCTAAAATTACCATGTCGTCAGCAAATAACAATAAAATAAGACATAATTCATTTAAAGAGAGCCCAACATCTATTCTCTTTTGCAAATACAATTCTAAATCTTCCACAAACAAAGAAAACATAATCGGGGAAATTATCTCCCCTTGACGTAAGCCGACTGCAACTTCGAAGTAATCTGAAAAACTACCAATATCTACTGAACGAACACATGATTTAACTGAAGAATACATACTTCTAACTATGCGTAATATTTTTCCGTTAAGACCCATATTATACAATTTATACCACAATGCGTTTCTATAGATAGAATCGAAACAACGTTTCATATCAATAAAACAACAATATAAACGTTTGTTGTTATTAATAAAGTTTTGTATCAAACAGTTTAGTATAAAGACCGCGTCTACTGTTGATCTATTCTTCCTAAAACCAAACTGTGCATCAGAAATAATGTTGTTATCATCCGACCATTTCGTGATGCGTGCATTTAAAACAGAAGTAAATAATTTGCCTAAATTGCTTAATAAGGTAATACCTCTATAATTGTTGACATTACATTTATCTCCCTTTTTATGTAGCGGTACTATAATACCCTTAGTCCAAACCTCTGGGAAACAACCTGAATTCAGAATATTATTAAACAATATAGTAATATGTCCAGCTAAAATGTCACATGCTTCAATAAAATATTCATTTAACAACTTGTCTTCACCAGACGCTTTGTTTCTACTTAAACGTTTTATTGCATTGCAAACTTCAATGTATGATATATTTGCGTCTAGCTCTTCATAAACAGGTACATCATTATCAAAATCATGCGTATTATTGAAGTTTTCAGATTCTCCGTGTGTGTTATTATTTACGTTTGAAAACATATCTTGAAAATACAATTTAAAATCTTCTAGAGGAATATCACTAGTGCCTGCAGGCGTATTACTTTTAAAGTACCTCCAAAACTCTCGAGGTTTACTCTTTTTAAGCCGTTCAAATTCTCGGGTACGTTTAAATTTATACGATCTACATTTGCGTTTGATAAGTTGTTTATACAATTTTTTACATCTACACAATTCTATTCTATCTTGATCACTGTGTGACCGATTAAAATGATACAAGGCTTCTTTGTAAACGCCTTTTGCTGTTTTACATTCTAAGTCAAACCATTTATTACTATTATCTGAACGTGTTTCATTAAAACGACGTGTCTTAAAGACAGTTCTTTTAAACAATGGATCCGCCACTTCCCGGATGATATTCGTAAAGTCGTTCACCATGTTGTTCACTGACGTCACATCCTCAACCCCGCCCCTCAGAATGTCGTTGAACTTTACCGTATTTTCAACAAGTCTTGTCCGATATATTTCTTTATCTTCATCACGCCACTTTATATACTCCGTTTTGTAAACCTTATTTTCAAAGTCTAAGTTACTGTGATATAATAAATTAAATGTTATTGGAGCGTGATCACTAAAATTGTAAAAATTGCATACATTAAAGTCATCGATAATCTTAAAGTTTTGCTCATTTAAGAGGACATAATCAATTACACTGGAACCGTTTCTATTATAACAAGTATACGCCCCCTTACCACAATCACTGCCTAAGCGGCCGTTTGCAATTCTAAGTGATGTTCCCTTGCATAAATCGAGAAGTTTATTACCTTGTGAATTGCTTATTTTGTCCATAGAGAATCTCGGGAGGGGTGTGTCGGAACAGTAATCTGGATCATCAGTATCCGGGACTAGCCTGTCGCACATTATGTAATCAGCTTTACACGATGTCCGAGCATTGCAATCACCAGCGACTAGAACTGTCCCCTTGGCTTCGAAATAAAAAATATCATTTTGCAAACAATCAAACAGATCAACATCTATAATATTCGTAATCGGGGAAGCATCGCTCCATAAGTATACTGCAGCTATATACACATCAGATTCCATGCAGAAAAATGCTTTATCAAGTTTCAACCACACTATGGTATCGTGGATATTTTTTACTATTGATACACCCCCTTTAAGCTCGTTGCGCACATATATAACTGTTCCACCACTGTTTCGTTTTGCATTTCTGTGCTTAAATTTTCTATAGAAATTATAACAATAATAACCATCCAGGTCTATTTTACTATTTTTACCTGTCCAGGACTCCGTCAGAATAACTATATCATTTTCCGTCAGCAGATTTACAAATTCACAGTCTGATCTTTTAAGCGCACTCAAACCATTACAATTCCATATGAAACATTTCAGCCCATCCTGACCCCTCTATGCATCCTTTACTGGTCTCCCGTTTACAAACAGCGTATCATACGATATCCATGCCTGATGCCCCGACTTACGTGCTTCCTTCAACTTTGGTACCAAACGTCTCCGTTTGGCAGCTACTTCCGGTGGATATTGCTCCGCGACATAGAAAGAAGAATCCCTCAGGTGCTTGCTCTGCTTTTTAATCATTTCTCTGTCCTTGTAATAGGTGAATTTGCACACTATTCTCCGCGGCCTGGGACTTTGTACTCCATTTCTGGTTCTCCCGGATTCATTTGCATCGCCAGAGATGATTCCCATACAATGTACCCTTTCCAGCTTGATACTTTCTGCTAACTCATCGGCAACCTTCAGCTTCTCCTTCATAAAAGTACGGACTATTTTCTCAGTCTTATCTGGGGTTTCATTCACTTCCTCTGGGACATTCCCTATGATTAAATTATTGCGCATACTCTGTGCCTTTATATAGTCCAACTCTTGTTTCATGTTGTCCCGCTCCTTTTCAAGGTTCACCATGCAAGATTTGGTATTTTCTAGATCTATTTCTGCAGAAGCTACACGGTCATCAACTCGATCAACCCTTTCCTGTGTTGTTTTGGATGTGTCATTGATGTGTATCCAAAGTTTCTTTAAATCATTGTCAAAAGTATCAACTTTTTTCTCTAAAGAGTCTAATTTGTCCAAGCGTCTACTCATATCTACCATGGTTAAATTTAACTTGCCTAACATCGCAATAATATCCTCATTTGTAGCCCCTATTCGTAAAGTAGCACCATTGTCACTATGTCCCACATTAGAGAACAGCGTACAGACAGACACTTGAAATGTGTTACATGGAAAACTGTTACATTTATGTGTTAAATTCTCGAGAGTGAAATTTTGTGATTTTTGTGTTTGACGGGTGTTACCTTTAAATTGTCACGGTGACGTTAACGCGTGATCATTTCTTATGAAATTTGGAGGAATTATAAATCTGAATGAATTGCTTTTTAATTTGTTTGATGTTTGATGAAATATTGTGATTTTATTACAGTGTTAATAAATGAAGTATATACCCCGAGGATAGTTTCTTTTATATATAGTTCAGTATATATACACTCACTGTTCGCTGAAGGAATACTTTTTTATGCAAAAATCTTGCCAAAATCTTTTTTATGAAATTATTGTTTTCGGGCGGAATTACTAAGTAGTGTGCAAAAACTTAACCATAGATTTAAAAAGAAAACAAAACAACAAAAAAACAAACTAAAAATATCTTATAAATTGATTTTATTTTAAAATGTGCTATAATTAGAGGTCACCGACTTCGTTTTCACAGTATTGTCATAAATTTTCCCCTACCAGCATTTTCTCTTGCATTTTTTCTGACATAAAATATCATAAGAAAATCTTTTGATAAATCAATGAAATATACTTCTACAAAATAAATGTAAGCCCAAAGCGACAATGACTGCACGCGAGTTTGTTAAGTGGTAAGTTTGGGGCTGACCCTTCCCGATTAATTAAGTTGAAGCCATGAATCTTGGCATGTGTTGTTCCGAAATCCGTCCTCTACGAAAGTAATGTTTCTTGCATAAAGGACTTCGGACACTTTCTATATGAATTTGCCTACTCCAAGAATGAAAAATAAACCACTAAGAAATAAGTATTTAATTACATAAACCATCAAAATGCATATTTGAGATTACTTCTTAAAGTCAAATTTTTCAATATTTGTTTCATAAAATGGTATTTTTTGCTCTAAATAGAGTTACGTACCATGTTATATACATATAAAAGCTATTTTGCTTTAAAGAACATTGTCCCCCACGTGCATCAAAACCATATTTGGCCAGCATATGTAGATATTAATTATACACATTTTCTGTGACTATTGTGTTGATGCAAGGGGTGGAGCAGTACTTTTAAACAAAAAATATAACTACAGGGTGTTCCCAAATGTAAAGTAACCAATACTTTTTTATATTCATTTTTAATAATTTGATAGTCGTATATTTGTACATCTGTTTGTAACTAAATACTATACAAATGTTTGAATGGGCACATATAGGCATGTTATACATGTAGAGTAGTGAGAGAAGCAAATACTGTTAATTCATTAAAATACGTTGGGTTAGATTTTCATTGGCATATCCTGGTTGTTTCTTGCAGTGGATTGGCAAATGTGTGCTGTAAAATACTAGCAATACACCAGGTGATCTTCTGCATGCCCTCCTCGCGACGCGCACGCCACTAGTGATGAGGATTAATTTGTTTTCCATTTTGTTTTTATTTTTTTAATTCTTTTTTTATTTTTTATATTTTTATATATTTTTCATTTCTTCATTTCTTCATCTTTTTTTCTGTGCATTTATATTTATTTCTTTTAGACACATACTACATGTGACACGCATTCATTACTTCATGTTCTTCCTTCAGTAAAAACTTTGCGGCGGACTAGGCTTAAACACAACAAAAAAGGGGCAATATGTGCACAGCATTTTATCTGATCCTGACTATAGTCTATCCAACAGAAATAAAGCTTGGCATTGATATGCCTGTGATGCATAGGTCAAGAACAGTAGCTTCTTGGCAGGTCATATCAGTAACGGTTTCACATTCAGTGTGATGCCACGAAAGTGATGTGTCAAACCGCTTTCCATGCAGATGGCATATACAAATACGGCTACACGCGAAATGAACTAAACGGTCCAGCCAAGCTTCAGGTGGAATTTTTATGCAGCGACCTGCTTCAACTTTTCGAATATGTTTTGCCCACAACTTCAGCCCTGAATAGACAACATTATCTATAGATGGGTTGTTGTCAGAATTATCCGGATTTAACTTTTTCCGATCCAGCTTCCTTAGGCAAGCCTCAGAGAGAACTGTCATTTCGGATACATTTTTATTACATGTTTAAGTGAAATGAGCCGTGCTATGAGAAAACCAACATAGTGGCTTTGCGACCAGCATGGATCCAGACCAGCCTGAACATCTGCGCAGTCTGGTCAGGATCCATGTTGTTTGCTTTCAAAGCCTGTTGGAATAAGACAAACCGTTAGCGAACAGCATGGATCCTGACTAGACTGCGCAGACGTGCAGGCTGGTCAGGATCGATCAATGCTGGTGGCAATTGCACTATGTTGGTTTTCTCATGGCGCGGCTCAAGTATTATGTGTGCCACTGGTACTTATCCTAAGCAAGAACCCACCCTACGGCCTTGATAAGATGACTGACTTTTCTTAGTATTAATGTTATACAGCACACAACTATCTGCCATCACTTATAACAGAGCTATACATACATGTACATGTACTTAAATAACTACCTGAACCACTGTAATAAAACTGACCGGTCACTTATACATGTATACCTATTCACACATGTAATGCATCAATAACTTTACATTATGAACAGTGTATAGATAAATCAAGTACAGGTTGTTTGCAAAAATATCGTTCTCTTTTTAGCTCACCTGTCACAAAGTGACAAGGTGAGCTTTTGTGATCGCGCGTTGTCCGTCGTCCGTCCGTGCGTCCGTAAACTTTTGCTTGGTCACATTTTTCATGGGATCTTTATGAAAGTTGGTCAGAATGTTCATCTTGATGATATCTAGGTCAAGTTCGAAACTGGGTCACGTGCCTCAAAAACTAGGTCAGTTGGTCTAAAAATAGAAAAACCTTGTGACCTCTCTAGAGGCCATATATTTCAAAAGATCTTCATGAAAATTGGTCAGAACGTTCACCTTGATGATATCTAGGTCAAGTTTGAAACTGGGTCACGTGCCGTCAAAAACTAGGTCAGTAGGTCAAATAATAAAAAACCTTGTGACCTCTCTAGAGGCCATATTTTTCATGGGATCTGTATGAAAATTGGTCTGAATGTTCATCTTGATGATATCTAGGTCAAGTTTGAAACTGGGTCACGTGCCGTCAAAAACTAGGTCAGTAGGTCTAAAAATAGAAAAACCTTGTGACCTCTCTAGAGGCCATATATTTCATGAGATCTTCATGAAAATTAGTCAGAATGTTCACCTTGATGATATCTAGGTCAGGTTCGAAAGTGGGTCACGTGCCTTTAAAAACTAGGTCAGTAGGTCAAATAATACAAAAACATTGTGACCTCTCTAGAGGCCATATTTTTCATGGGATCTGTATGAAAATTAGTCTGAATGTTCGTCTTGATGATATCTAGGTCAAGTTCGAAAGTGGGTCACGTGCCGTCAAAAACTAGGTCAGTAGGTCAAATAATGGAAAAACCTTGTGACCTCTCTAAAGGCCATATTTTTTATGGGATCTGTATGAAAATTGGTCTATATGTTCATCTTGATGATATCTAGGTCAAGTTTGAAACTGGGTCACGTGCCGTAAAAAAACTAGGTCAGTAGGTCAAATAATATAAAAAACCTTGTGACCTCTCTAGAGGCGATACTTTTCATGGGATCTGTATGAAAGTTGGTCTGAATGTTCATCTTGATGATATCTAGGTCAAGTTTGAAACTGGGTCAACTGCGGTCAAAAACTAGGTCAGTAGGTCTAAAATTATTAAAATCTTTTGACCTCTTTAGAGGCCATATTTTTCAATGGATCTTCATGAAAATTGATCTGAATGTTCACCTTGATGATCCTAGGTCAGTTTCGAAACTGGGTCACGTGCGGTCAAAAACTAGGCCAGTAGGTATAAAAATAGAAAAACCTTGTGACCTCTCTAGAGGCCATATTTTTCATGAGATCTTCATGAAAATTAGTGAGAATGTTCACCTTGATGATATCTAAGTAAAGTTGAAAACAGGGTCACGTACGTTCGAAAACTAGGTCAATAGGTCAAATAATAGAAAAACCTTGTGACCTCTCTAGAGACCATATTTTTCAATGGATCTTCATGAAAATTGGTCAGAATTTTTATCTTGATAATATCTAGGTCAAGTTCAAAACTGGGTCACATGAGCTCAAAAACTAGGTCACTATGTCAAATGATAGAAAAAACGACGTCATACTCAAAACTGGGTCATGTGGGAAGAGGTGAGCGATTCAGGACCATCATGGTCCTCTTGTTTATTTAGTTATAGGATTTTAATCTTAAAATGTTATTTTTCCTTAAATAAACAGATTTTGTCACTTTTTTCGACTGGAATTAAAAAATTTAAAAGTTCCGTAAAGTGATGACATTATATTTTCACAGAAATTAAACATTTTATTTTTTCAAGAAAATATACCCTGGCCCAGATAAAATAAGAAAAACATCTTGATAGGAACAGATACAAATCAGTTTCTGCTGTAATAAATTAACTAATACATTGGTTTATCACTGACTCGAAACGCTTTGGGTATTGATTAAATACTTAAGGAGAAATTTGCATTTAAAATGTAGGCTAGAAGCATATGATAGTGTCCGAAGTCCTTGGGAGCATGAATTTACTGGTCCATAGATTTTTTTTTTTAAAAATTACACAATTACTTTCAACGCATTTCTCAGCAAAATAACGAAACGAAGTACTTGACTACCGACTTCGTTTCCAAGGTACGAAGTCGCGAAAAAGCCTCAAATGGCGCTATGGACGGCGTTTGACGTTGCGCATTTTCCCGCTTTTTTCTGACGTTACGCAAACGTCTAATCACTAAAAGGGCATCTAAACACACTCAGACAGTGGTATATAAAGATTTATTTACTCAGGCTAAAGTTTTCGTTTTTGAACATTGGACAAATTGACGTTTGTTACTTGTTGAGATGTCGTCAGTAACAAATGTTGAGCAATTTAATACCATTAGGGAGTTCGCAAACAAGGACAGTTAAGTTGTCAGTATATTACTACTATAGTATTTATCGATGCATAAGATATTTATCTACGAAGTAGCAAAGGTTTCAAGTCTTTGCAAAAGCTCTAGATACATGTATTTCAAAGAATTGATAGTTTCATTACAAAATCGAACAAATACCCATACTTGACTTGACTTGAAATGAAGTATATTAAGAGTTTTAATAGGCGTGTTTGGTATCTACGTAAACAGTAGCTCTTAAACAATACGTAGATTAAAAATACACTTACTTTATGCGATATTAACGAAATAAACAATGAAAATCCAAGCCATCCGCGACAGCAAAAATTTGTGTTTTGATTTCTGAACGCCTAGTTTTTGGCGACTTCCGGTTGGGCGTACAGAGAGTCTATACACTTTGATGATGTGTGGATTCGCTGAGCTTACAATGTTGAAGTGAGAAATGATAAAGAGAAAAAAATCAGCAAAACATTAGCACAGCATAGGAAATAGAAAGACACATTTATACAATAAACTTTTTTCACCATGTCTGTTAGAAATAAACCGGTATCATGCTTTACGGGATTAAAAATGTACTGAAATCAGTATAGTCTACGTTTATTTGCAAAGATGTGAATGTACATGGGAGAGACAGTTGTAGCTTTTTTCAACATTAAGGAAAAGAGAATTGATGTGGTTTTATTCTGGAATTATAACTATCCAAATTCATGTCAGGTTTGAATGATTACAATATATACCTCTTGATCATCCCGTATTGGTATGGAACTTTCCTATAACACAGATTTTTTCTTCCAGAAACGCCGAAAGCAGTAGATGAGCCGCCAACTTTATTTCAAAGAATATATGGATGGTTTACATACCGGAAACGAAAGGAAGGTAATGTAACTTCAATAAATAATAAACCATATAGAATCCACTTTGAAGAGGTCGGGAACGCAGACTTAACTTCAATAAATAATAAATCATATAGAATCCACTTTGAAGAGGACGGAAACGCAGACTTAACTTCAATAAATAATAAATCATATAGAATCAACTTTGAAGAGGTCGGGAACGCAGACTTAACTTCAATAAATAATAAATAATATAGAATCAACTTTGAAGAGGTCGGAAATTCAGACTTAACTTCAATAAATAATGAATCATATAGAATCCACTTTGAAGAGGACGGGAACGCAGATTTTTACAGCTTCCCGGGCACTACTTTATTCATGTGACGGACCACTCACTTTATGTCGTTCGTTAGTTCGATTTTATATTTCTCTTGATATAACATTACCTCTGGGTGAAACTGTTTGGTTGGTAAAATTTGCCATGTACCCATGTTTTTTTTTTCCAACGGTATATTGCACTCTTTCATTCAATGTCATTCAGTTTAGTTCATGAATAATTCATTGCTATGATGTTCAATTTTTTCAGTCTTCTGTTTTCGTCTGTCAGTAATAAGATTCATTGATATTGTCTTATAACTTTGAAACATGTCGGGGGAAATGAGTGCCAATATTTGGTGTAAACTTCTTTCCTTGCGACTGTTGTGTCACTGTCGTTTTTATTTTGTTTCTTTTGTCGTGGTCATCTTTTTATATATTTATTTTGTGTAAATTATCTTTTACCGATTTATACGTGTAATGATGACTAGATTTCACTGAGTCAACAATTGCTGAAGTAAGAAATGATAAAGAGAAGAAATTTTCAGCAAAACATTAGTGCAGCATAATGAAAAAGAAAGACACATATATACAATAAACTTTATTCACCATGTCTGTTAGGAATATATGCATCGCAGGCATAAGTAAAAAAAAGCCTCTAACTGTATTTTTTGTATGAATTAACTACATACGTTAAGTACGCACAAATATAATATTTCTAACCAGTATCATGCTTTACGGAATTAAAAGCATCAACGGATACAAAAATGAAAACTTTGTCCGGAGCATTTTTTCAACATGCATGTATGGATTTTGATGTAATTTGGCAAAAATGTTCAGCACCACGAGACGGAGTGTCATTCGCAAGAGCCATGTCCCTAGGTTTAAGTCAAGTCACACTTAAAGGCCAAGGGTCAGATACAAGAATGACTTTGTCTGGAGCATTTCTTCTTCATGCATGGAGGGATTTTTATGTAATTGAACGCAATTGTACACCATCAAATGATGGAGTGTCATGCACAGGTCCCTTTTTTAGAATTACTTCCCTTTGTTGTCACTATAAATAGCTTATGTTCTAACTTTTTCATTAGTAGTCATAAGGAAAAATCGAGACCACTTTTCTGTAGTGCAACATGCATGTTACATCCAATTTATCTCTACATGGTAAGGATTTTGTATGGACTTACAATTTGTTTTGGATTTTTTAAAGATAAACTTCCGTTAGTTGTTACTATCAATAACTTTTTTTGTAATTGACCGTAGAGAAAAACCAAGACCATTTTTCTGTGGTACAAGATAGATGTTACTTTCGAATTTTAGTTGTATTTCAAGGTATCTGTACCTGGTAAGGAGTTTTTTGTGGACACAGAAAAACTTAAAAATAATTACAATAATTACTAAACAACCACAAAGCTAAAATTCCATTTGCCAGTACAGGTTCTAGATTATAGAAATCTCCTGTGACGGGCGTATATTGTGACATTCTGGCACTCTTGTACTTGAAAGAAAAAAATAGATTTTTGTGCTTTTGAATGGAAGAGTGTTTGTACAAATCTCAATGAGATCCAATTATTTTTTTTTCTTTTGGTGACAGAAAGGTCCTTTTATTGACATTGGGTAACTAAAAGTAGAACAATATGGTCATAGTTATAATAAAAATTATATGTTTAATAGAATATGACCATTTGTTAAAGAGCCTGTTGGCATGATGCAATTAAAAACCTGGTTTTCGTTGAGTTTCGACTTATTTTTATTTCATTTATGATGTAAGTGACAAGAATGTATGCACAGGTGTTAATGGGGATTAATGTAATGGAAAATATAGGTTCAAAAATAAGAGATTTATGACATCATCCGTCATTTCAGTGAAGAAAGACGCACAATCTGGCTTCTGTAGAAGAAACAATGGAGAACACTCCGAGCTGTTTTCATGTTTGATACTGCTAAATTAATACTGCTAAGTTATCCGAAGCTCACATGAAACTGCTTTGCCTTTAAGAAATCTCCCAAATAAACACAAGTTTCCGCCCCCCCCCCCCCACCCCCCGCAAATTAAATTTTCGATTAAATTTGGCGCAAAAGGAAATAACGATATCCAGACTACAAGATTCTGACTAAATAAATTAAAACTAATGATATATCAATATAGAAAATGACGGAATCAACATGGCTTTTCACATTAAGGTCAACTAATTCCAGAAATTCGTAACAAAAAAGTATGTCTCTGTTTCCTCGTAATATTTTATGTAATCGTGACATACAATATTTAACGCAAAAATTTCGTTTTAATTTTTATACCCCTGCTTCGATTTAGATATATACATAACAAGTTGTATTAAACTACATGTATGTTCTGTGCATACAGAGTCGATGAAGGTCATAATGCAGTAATTTGGTCAAAAATGTGCTTCCGTGGTGTAGTCGAAAGAAGTCCCTAATGAATAGATCCTAATTTTTCCATTTTTCGCGCATTTGCGCGTAAATCGGGGGCCAAATGGGCATTATTTCACTCGTGGAATGAATTTAACATAAAATAGGACACTTTTCATGCTCATATTCGCATGTTTTCGAGTTGTTTACTTGAAAACGAAAGTAGGGTGTTTATTCTGCGGACTGCTTTCTGAAATGCGGCAATATGAGGGTACCTGACTTCAGTTGACTTGCATTTCACTGCATACTATTCAACACCCCTTTTTCTTTTCGTTTTCTTGAAGCAAATGTATGGATATCTTGTGGAAAATAGGTCTACGACGGAGTGAAAATCTAGAAACTGTAACAAAATTGTTCTGAAGTAGCTGAATTTTATATGAAACAAAGAACAATTTCTTTTATTGGTATATAGCCTATGAATACAAATAAGCGCTAACAAAAATTATCTCTGCACCGGTCTTTCAAGACTGGCATCAGTCGTTCTGTTCTTAAAAAATAAATATTTCGACCATTCAATCTTCATAATTAATAAAATTAATTCCTCTCATCTCTGCCACTGGCGACTCGACAGATGTAATCTGATCTGGTCGGTTTCCATCCCAGCAAATAATCACCATCTCATTAGAGATCGTTGCAAATTTGTTTCTTATGTAGCATTAGACCTAGTTGACTCCAGTGCCGTGGATCATAGAATCTTAATGACTTTTACAGTGTGTAATGAAGGGCTTATCAATAAGTACGTTTTAATACCAGATAAATAAGAAAGGTGTCAGTATGGTGTCAGTATACTTTACTTTGATGATATTAAAATTAAAATGAAATTAGACATGTTCTATTTATTGTTGATTCTGCAATATCACCTTTACTATTATTTTCATCAAATACATTTTAGGTTCGCACAAATATTTGCATGTTTAAACTGAACTAATCAGTATTTTTCTCTCTAATAATTGTTTGAGTTTTTCAATTGCAGAGAATGTCTAACTACAAAGATTATGCCATTATCACAAATCTGTGTATGTAAATTAAATTTTGATCTTGTAAATGAATAAATCATATCGTTAGTATTACATTGTGCAACTACAAACCGTAAATAGGATTATTTTTTATGAGACGATGAAGGTAGAAGTTGCAAACTTATGCACCAATTTTTATCCTGTTTTGAAAAATGTACTTTTTATGGTTTCATAAAGTCATGCCTAGCGATTTCAAAAACAGTTTTAGTGAAATATAAACATCTGTTATATTGTCCATAATAATGAAAATATCTAGAAAAAATATATTGAAGGACATTAATGTTACTAGAAAAAGTTTAACATGAGCTAATCAGTAACCATAAAAATTCTTGTTTGTTCTCTGACTATTTGATAAACGACATTGTGTCTGAAATCATTAGTCTTACACCTCTGATTCTTGTGGGGAAGTTGGCATTGCTTGCGGAGAACAGGTTTGTACTGGTACAGAATCCAGGAATACTGGTTAGGTTAACCGCCCGCCGTTACTGTTGAAAAACGGCGTTAACCCCCCCCCCCCCCCCCACAAAAAAATGCTTAAACATATTTCTTTAGGAAATTTACAGTGTTTTTGGCTTTGCTTTCTTTCTAGAGAAAATTCTTAACAGGTAATTTGAAAGGCTCATGGTGAGCTTTTGTGACCACTCAATGTCCGCCGTGCGGCGTGCGTCGTGCGTCCGTCAACAATTTCTAAAAACGGAACTGAATGTCGTGCATAACTCTGGTTGCCATGCCAACCGAAAGGTATAAAAATGTTCTTGTGCAAAACTTCAAGGCATAGAGCCTTGTGACATCATCTAATGGTCTCTATGAAGATTGTTAAAATTGTGCCCCTGGGTTGAAAAGAGGCCCCGCTCTGGGGGTCACACGTTTTACATAAACTTATATAGGAAAAGTCTTTAAAAATCTTCTTGTCTAAAACCACAAGACCTAGGCCTTTGATATTTGTATGTAGCATTGCCTTGTCGTCCTCTACCAAAATTGTTCAAATTATAACCCTGGTGTGAAAAGAGGCCCTGCCCCGGGGGTCTCAAGTTTTACATAGACTTATATAAGAAAATTTTAAAAATCTTCTCGCCTGAAAGTGGAAGGCCTAGGCTTTTGATATTTGGTATGTTGCATTGTCTTGTGGTCTTCTACCAAAATTGTTCAAATTATGCCCCTGGAATAAATAGAGACCCAGCTCTGGGGGTCCAAAATTTAACATAGAATTATATAGGGGAAACATACAAATCTTCTTGTCTTTAAGTTCAAGGCCTATACCTCAGATATTTGGTATGTTGCATTGTCTTGTGGTCTTCTACCAAAATTGTTCAAATTATGCCCCTGGAATAAATAGAGACATAGCTCTGGGGGTCCAAAATTTAACATAGAATTATATAGGGGAAACATACAAATCTTCTTGTCTTTAAGTTCAAGGCCTATACCTCAGATATTTGGTATGTTGCATTGTCTTGTGGTCTTCTACCAAAATTGTTCAAATTATGCCCCTGGAATAAATAGAGACCCAGCTCTGGGGGTCCAAAATTTAACATAGAATTATATAGGGGAAACATACAAATCTTCTTGTCTTTAAGTTCAAGGCCTAGACCTCAGATATTTGGTATGTAGCATTGTCTAGTGGATCTCTAACAATATCATTGATTTCACCTCATTTGGATTTGAAGATTGAATTAAGCTGGTGCTAGGGGGCGTGGGCAGTGTTGAATTTTTCATAACTGCTCATGAACAGACTTAATCGAACCGAGTCTGTAATTTTCACTGTTTGTCTTGTTTTCGGTGTTTCCGAGGGTTCTACTTTCCAGATTTTATTGAATATACGACCTCAATATTTCAAGTTCAATAGGTATTTATCTTTGATTAGATATAACGTTATTTTATTTTCTTGAAAATTGGATGTAGCTTTTTATACTATCTATTTGCAAAATGTCTTTCATCGAAATTAATTAGTTAATTAGTTCTATGGTTTTCGGATACACCTATCAGAAATATTAATGCAAAAACAGTCTTCCACCATTTTGCCCTACCCTATGGATAACAAATGCTATCATGTGGTATATGAGTCATTCTAACATGATCTGCAGCAACTGCTTAATAAACATACAGAGATCGCTAATATATGAATCGACGATAAAAAATGTTTGGCTATTACATTTCAAAACATAAATATGATAAAATACTGACTTATGTGTAGGATCGTTAAATAGGTGTTTCATCTCTTGTATCTATGGTGACATATTTCTTCATGCTAAAACCAGGTACGTTTCGAGGAAATGTATCGAGTTTTCACTGAAAACAGAAAAGTATTCGCGAAAACATAAAAGCTTTTCACGGAAAGAACTGCTAATGTTAAGTGGAAAGAATGATGATGTGACGTCATATTAAAGTTAAGTTTGTAACTCGTAACAATGGCTCTATTAACCTAATTACGGTGTTCCGTTTGGACGATCGTGACCTTTTATTTAATACTGAAACGCGATGCACGATGTTACGATGACGAAAACGCGACGCGATGGCACGATGATGAAACAACGATGGTACGATGGTGAAAACGCAATGGTGCGATGGTACGATGGTGAAATGTCGATGTAATATCGCGTTTTCATCATCGTACCATCGCGTTTTCAGTATCGTACCATCTCGTTTTCATTATCGTAACACCGCGTTTTTACCATCGTGTCATCACGTTTTCATCATCGTATCATTGCATTTTCACCATCGTACCATCGCGTTATCGACATCATACCATCACATTTTCACCATTGTACCATCGCATTCCTGTGGTCACGCGCAGTGGTACAGTATATAATGTGTCAGTAAAATACAGGCTTGAAACAATCTCATTTTCACATTGCATTCTATACATTCTACAATCCTAACAAGAATAAGCTTAGTTTGAATTATTCCATGTGAATATTACACCCAACTTTTTATTTACATTCATGCATACATAAAATTATTAGGACGGGGCCTTGAAGATTTTACAGTTTTGATCATTTTGTAAAACATTTTGCAAAACAGCAGAATCTAAATGGTAAATTTCTTATCACAAAATACATTGAGATACATTCATCTATTGTTGACAAAAATACAAGTGTACGGGACTACGCATTTCTAACCGAAAGGCGATGGTACGATGGTGAAAACGCGATGGTACGAGGGTGAAAACGCGATGGTACGATGATGATAACGCGATGGCACGATGGTGAAAACGCGATAGTACGATGGTGAAAACGCGATGGTACGATTGTGAAACCACAATGGAACGATATTGATAACGCGATGGTACGATGATGAAAACGCGATGGTACGATGGTGAAAACGCGATGGCACGAGAAGGTACGATGCAGAAAACGCGATAGCACGATGGTGCGATGGTGAAAATACGATGGTACGGTAATGAAAACACGATATTATATCGACAGTTTACCATCGTGCCATCGCACCATCGCGATTTTATCATCGTGCCATCGCGTTTAATAAATAAAATGTCACGATTTTCCAAACGGAACACCGTGCCTAATTCATCCTTTTTATCCAGATAATACGAAATGCTATGATAATTCCAAAATGCTACAAATGGCAGATGAACGCTTCTGAAAATTTCAGGTTTTCCGGTAAGTTGCTGCGGCTTGAAAAGAGATTTTAACCACCAGATGTTGCAAAAAGAACGAATGGTGATTTGTTTCCGTGGCATTCAAACTGTATTTTTGTGAATAAAATACACAGTATGTTAACTAGTTTACAAAATCAATGCAAGTTTAGTTTGAAATATAGAGCTGGGACGATTTCAAAATTTTCATTTGTTTTAGCGGATATATATTGCGGATCTATGTGCTGGTCACAGAAATGTATAAATATAAAGTATGACTGGCGATGTTTATTGTTTGAGAACGATTACCGGTTTTGCAAAATAGAAATCGGTTTCACATAGTAATCGAATCGGATCCGATTAACCGAGTAATCGTCCCGGTCCTAGTTTGAAAAAGGACCGCGGACATTTTTCTATTCAGATTGCCTTCCCAATTAAGTAATCAAAGCACTGAGAGTACTGATGGGGCGGTGCATTTCAGCTGTTTTTGTAACATTCTTAGATGAAAGTCAAATATTGAGATAGGAACCTGTGGTTTGCGCAAGAGACTTCATCTGACCGACAATGACACTCATGCCAAATATAAGATAGACTGCATGATAAAATGTGAAACACCACATTTTATCAATTATATTCAAAGAGTTTAATAAATTCAACGTAAAATAGTCACAAATGTAAGATGAATTCTTTTTATCACATGTTAGCCTTCCTTGTCGAAACACCAAATATTCGACTTTCTTCTGCTATATAAACAAGTCAATTTGACCGACGTCGCCTATACTATAAATCACGTCAATGTCAAAGCTTTATTACAACAGTGTAGAATCGTTTTTATTTAATGGCTGTATTACACTCCTGCAACGCCATTTATGTAATAAATAGAGAATATTAGGGTACTGTCATATAAATTTAAATTTATTAAGCGAGTCAGAGAAAATATAAACAAGAGGGCCATGAAGGCCATGTATCGCTCCCCTGAGCTACTGACCTAAAGATTATCAAAATTAACATTCTGACCAAGTTTCACTAAGATATGGACATAAATGTGGTCTCTAAAGTGTAAACTAGCTATTCTTTGATTTGACCCGGTGACCCAGTTTCTGACCCGACATGACCCAAGTTCGAGCTTGACCTAAATATCACCAAGATTAACATTCCGACCAAGTTTCATGAAGATACAGTCATAAATGTGGCCTCAATAAGCTTTTCCTTTGATTTGACCTAGTGACCGAGTTTTTTACCCCACCTCACCCAAATTTGCACTTGACATAAAGAATATTAAAATTAATATTCTGACTAAGTTTCATTAAGATATCTTCATAAATGTGGCCTCTTTAGTGTAAATTAGCTTTTCCTTTGATATGACCTGGTGATCTAGTTTTTTTTATTCTAGATGACCTAGATACAAATTGGACCTTACGATCTTTAAGATCAACATTCTGACCAAGTTTCATGAAGATATAGTCATAGATGTGGCCTCTACAGTGTTAACAAGCTTTTCCTTTAATTTGAACTGGTGACCTAGTTTTGACCCAAGATAACCTGATATCAAACTCGTCAAAGACTTTATTGAGGGTAACATACTGGCCAAGTTTCATTAAGATTGGGCCCAAATTGTGTCCTATGGAGTGTAAACAAGCTTTTCCTTTAATTTGAACTGGTGACCTAGATTTTGACCCCAAATGACCCAATGTCAAACTTTTCTAAGATTTTATTGAGGGTTCCATTCTGACCAAGTTTCATTAAGACTGGGCCAAACATTTGACCTCTAGAGTGTTTACAAGCTTTCCCTTTGATTTGACCTGGTGACCTAGTTTTAGAGCTAAGATGACCCAATCGAGAACTCATCAAAAGTTTTATTAAGGGTAACATTCTGACTAAGTTTCATTGAGACTTGCTCAAAAGTGTGAAAATTTCTGCGTGATAACTGTTCAGATTGGGAAAAAATGCCATTTATCAGGGTTCGAATTTAGCCTGATTTTCTACTTGCATTTTTTCGCAAGTGGTATTGTTTTAACTTGCTAAATGAAAAACAACTTGCATTTTCCGCGACATGTTACTTTATTAGAACATTAACACAAACATCCACGTGACAAGTCCAGCCAATCGTATTTGCGCTATATAAATAGTAACTTATTAATAGATTACCAAAAAACCCACCGGATGCGGTAAACGTCATCAAAATTGGCGCAGGTACTTGTCAGCAGTTGAAAAGACATGCGCACGGGACATGTATCGAGTGTAAATGTCCTTTTACGACGAAAGATGAAAGAGTGCTCCGAAAGAAAGAACAGTGTAAGATCGAGACGACCGTTAGAAATGCACATTATTCTGCCAAAAATTTTCACTCGCAAAAAAATGCTGGTGTCTGAAATTTCACCTTGCAGTTTGAAATGTGCACTCGCATTTCGCGAGTATGGGAGCTTAAATTCGAACCCTGTTTATGGAAAGAAGTTGTTAGTGTAAAATAACTTATGGTGTCCTAAAAGTTGAGGGCATCTACAGCGCTATTTAAATCATATGACATTTAAAATGGTTATTCAGTTTCAAAAGATATTTGAATAACGAAACAAGAATATCGTTTTTCATTGTACACTAATAGAATGAGGTCCAATTGATTGGATACCAATTTGTAAAAATGTGCGTTTTGTAATATTATTAAACCGAATGCGACTGGAGCCGTACACCTGTTGACTTTCAAAGAACAACTACCTTTGACGATGTAATTTAATGCTCGTTCATGATCATCATCAAATACATTCGACTACCCAGGGGTGGCAAATTCAATTGTCCGTATTGCCCAGGTTGTCCCAAAGCTTGTACGGACGAGTCTAATTTGACTAGAATTTACTATATACATGTAACTACTATACGGACAAGTACAAATTTAAATAGCAACTGACTAAAAGGACAAACAAGTCAAAATCAGATTTTGCCACCCCTGCTACCTTGCATAAAAATCTGAAGATTAATACGTCAAACCGTTACAGTGTACGAAATTCAGATTTGAATCCACTAGCCTGTTCGAGCTATCAGATTGGAAATTTTCCAAGCCCGACACCAATTTCACTAGCCCGAACTTTAATACCTTAAAATGTCATAATTTTTGCACCATATAACATTCTGTTTTACAGACATCTCTATGCATGTTTGAAGTAATAAAAAAGACATACAGTACATGTCTGCCATGTTTTTGAAAAATTTTAACTCTAAATACTCCAGTCCAGATCAGCATCGTCAGAGTCTAAAAGCATCGGACATGACACTCCTTGCCAAAACAAAATCTAAACTGTTACGCCCAATTTTTTAGGATCCGCACTCGCCAATTACTGCAACTCGGACTGTTGACAATTTGCAAGATGTAATAACGAGTGCTGAATATACATTTACACACACGCTGATAGCATAATTTAAGCTCCGCCTACTGCAGGTACTTGTGAGATTTTCGCGAGAAGTATGAAAGCTAATCAAATTATCTGTTACGCTAGAGATGATTGTATTCAGCCAATTAGCGCTGCGGTTACGTCTTTGACACTGTGTTTGATTGTCAACACGTGAGAGTGCAAAACCAACAATAATTCCATAAGCGTTTCTCAGTCTGGATGCAGTACTCGTTTAATTAGCATGATTTTTTAAACAAATTAGGAAAATTCGGTAGCCTGGTCGGGCTTGTACCTGCGGCAAATCGGTAGCCCGAGCTGAAATTTGGTAGCCACTGGCTGTCAGACTACCGCGAATTTCGAACACTGCCATTATCTATCTATTTATACTGCATTACCCCTCTTTACGAGTATTATGTGCAGCTGCGCGCCTGTACAAGAAATTTAAAAGTAGAATTGACAGTAGAATACTAGAATACACAAACAGCTAAATTATTGAATAGAGCCTAAAGTTGAAATAAATCAAAAATATTATAAAATAAGAGTAGTCCAATGTACATGCTCATTTTACCTTCAACATTCATTAATTTATATTTCATTTTTAATCTGCATTGTAACGTCTAAAAGGGCCCTAATACGTAGAATGTAGCATTTTCTCAAACGTAAAATATACGATGTACGCAGATTTAAACAGTTTAGCCTACCGTTATTTATCATATTCTAGTAATATATCGTTTAAATTTACCTTTACAAACCCTTATATTCAATGTATGCCAATTGTGTAGAGTTTTCAATACACATTCCACCATTTTCAAGCATATGCAGCAGGTTATGATAATAATATATTTAGATGCGACTTAGACGAAAAACAACGTGAACTATTTGCCAACTGATTTAGAGCGAAAATATTTCGTCTAAAATTGATTCTCAAAATAAATTGTATTTACACAACATTCGGAATATACCGGCAATGTTGCACACCATAACACAGATACACAGCGATACATACAGTTGAAAGAAACAACTCTATATTTTTATTTAACATGAAAAGTAACTTTTATTTTGTAATTATTCACATATGCAGTTGAAAAAAGGATTATTTTCGGTGTAAGTAGTGTTCTTTCACTTCGGACTGGGTTATGTTGTTCGTAATTTGAAGAATAAAGGTGACATGATGTGTGTTCACTTCTGGCTACATGTTATAAATGCCGATCCGATAAGACCGGACATAACAGATAGACGTCAAAATGTTAAAATATGTTATGTCAGGTCTTATTGATAGGACTAAAAATATGAGCTGATAAACAAACGCTAACCTTGTTTAACTTTTTGCCCGACCTCTCTGTTCTGCTTAACATTCTTGAATAATTTTGATTTGCTGCCATGCAAAATTTTGTCCGAAGTTCAGTTGTTTATCGAATTACCCATCTTCACCAAGCAAACAAATGACGTGACTTATACACACGCCATCACGCCGCTTGACAGAACAAATAGGCAACCCGTATCCTCGATGATTTTATTCAATAACACTCCATTCCAGATGCAATATCTTCCTAATTTGAATTGCAGAAAGCTAAAATCCTGAACAAATGCTAACATGAGTCACTTTCCAAGTTTCAAGTTTATTTCCGTTTCCTCAAGCGTTTCCGTTATAAAAACTTTTATGTAGTAATTGCAAATATGGTATGCATACACTATACATTTGTACCATGGTCTCACGAACCTAATAAAAGTTCAGTTTATAATAATAATCGCATAGATATGTTTTTTGGCAGTTATTGGAAAGAACAAGATGGCGTCGTTTTAAGAAAAAATTTAAAAAGTAGTCCGCCAGGCTACAAGTCACTGACTTGTATATATTTTTAGACAATTCAGATTAAAACCAAGTGGGGTTTTCCCTCATGACGTCAGAGTGTAAAAATAGTCTGGTTTACCTGCCCCTCATTCACTGTCGTACTAAAATACATAGTACGACGGGAACCAGACAAGTCTAAAATAGCCGCAATATAGGTCATATTCATCCGCTTTGTTTTCGGTGCTCTTCTTTATGAGAGGATGTAGAAAGTGGATGCGCTTTGCTGTTTTGCACTAAGAAGTGACGGGCTTTCATTTTCCCGTCTTAATTCCATTGGAGGCGGAGCTTACGCACCTCCCCAAAAACTGGCCAAGGGCTTGACTTCTGAAATAGCATACTTCTAAATTTTAAAAGTTTTATAACAAAAAAGATAACTTTATAAATATTTCTCATGCTCATTTCTGTTGAAATATGAACATTAAACATTTTTACGTTTTAAACATCTTCAGAACCCCCCCCCCCCCCCCCCCCCCCCCCCCCCACCCCACACTAGTGACGCAACAAAATGTTCCACATACCTTTGTAAATAGTTATTATATATGTATGTTCCAAAAATGGTACTTGGCCAGAGGGGGTTGGGGGATGGAAATTGATAACAATTGGGGAAAAACTACAAACAGGATGTCAGCAAATTCATTTTGCATATAATATTTGACACTTATTGCTTGTGATTCATATCTACAGATTTATTCGTTTTTGTATATATTTGAAACATAGAAAACACTATAAAAATAGATAATGAACATAGAAAGTCATGCTTGAAAGCAGACTGATTCAGATAAGTATATCTTATGAATTTTTAAATATTTAGTCTGGTCTGCTGTCTTTTGACAATCTAAGTCCGTCGACTGAGTGCCATCAGGATTGAGACAACTATGTCAGTCGCAAGTCCTGGACCAAGAAAGCTGCTTAGACATATGCAACTACATGTACGTGTCTTCAACCTAAACATGTCAATGAGATATAGACTAGCGTCTATAGGAATAGTGCCACTATGGTGCAAATGCAATTTTACCCTTTGTAAGACACATTAATGGCACACTTAGAATGCATTTTAAGAACAACCTTTGCTTTAATTCAAACCAAAGAACCACTGTATCCAACATTTTCAACCCAAATAAAACTACACTAGACACCAATTCCTGAACTGACCCTGCTGCCTTCAGAGCTAACACTGACACTCCGGAACTACCACTAACGCCCCCAAGACTTAACACTGACACACCCAGGATTAACACCAATTCATTTACACATCTGAAACTTATTCCAAAGCCACCCGAAATACTATTAACGACCTTTAAGGAACTAACACTGACACACCAAGAATATCATATAGATGTCGATACTAGCAAATAAGTTTTTGTTCAATTGGACCATCGAATTTTATCACTACATTGTATCTTTATGTGTTTTTATTCTTTTGCATTGGTGTAACAGAAAGTGCATTAAATGTTTGCTAGATATAAAATGTAAATGACTCTGAGGCGTAGCCGCTATTATTTAAGCACAGCAGGACTGTGCCTACACATAACTTCGAAAACTGAGAAACCAAACACACCAAAATTAAAATAAAGGGACCTTGAAAAGAGCAAACAATGAATATAAACGTGCCCAATGTGTCATAAAATGGCAAAACGCAGGCACCCCTAACCCTACAGTTGCCTAGACAATTCCGCTACAACTAAAAAAGGCCAGCTACCCAAATGTATGTAAAACATTTTGAGGCAAGCTACACCACTGCATGTATTTAATGTATAATCCTCCCTATAATGACCGGTCACTTTTGTTCATGTGAACTGCATGCATCAATAAAGTACATTCGTTTGTATAGTAATAGATGTATAGAAAACAAACAATAGGGCCTAGGCTATGATCAATGCATCAGTTATCATGGGCGCTCAGGAGGAAAGAACTAAGTACAGCTGTGTCACCAAAAGTTTCGTCCCACTTTTAGTTTTTGCATTTAAGTTATTTTTAAAATGTTAAGAAAACTTATTATCTGCATAGTAAGAATTTATTTATTGTTTTTAAACAGTTTATAATAGGCTTACCTTAAATGCATAATTATACTTATTTCATTAAACATACACATTTTACATTTTTCATAAAATTTGACAATCAGTCACAAACTGTTTGAATTTCAGGACAACGAATATGAAATAAACTTATTTTTGTGACAGTTTAATAGGTATACAACTTATTTATGAGTATTTGAAACCATTATATAAAATTCTCAGATACTAAAGTCATTAAATGGCATTGAAATTTGGGCAAAATCCCCAGCATAATGTCTGATGTCCTTCACAAAAAATATTTAGAGTTGTGTTTTATGCTTAGATATTATATTAGAGTTTTTTTTTTTTTTTGTTTTGGATAATGCCCTACATGCGTTGCCTTTGAAAGTGGATAATAGCCGTCATTGTTTTTTTTTCATTTACATTATATTACACATTAACCAGTTTGTTTGTTTGGAGACGTTTTGGTGAACTCAATAAAGAATACTGAAAAGATATGGTCATATATTTGCGCTTGTATCATGTGTTGGTGCGGGCGGGTTGGAGGGGGGGCGATTGGAGTACCCGGCAGTCGACCTGTACAGATCTTTGGCTCCTTTCGAAATGATTTTTGGAGTTTTGCTGGAGGTTTTCTTCTACCTACCGAGATCTGCTAGATACCCATTATTTTCAGCAACACTACAATACCATAGATTTTAAACAGCAGTCAAAGAAAAAAAAAAGAAAAAAGGCATGGTTATTATAGTTCAAGAAACAAGCAAAAAAAAAGATCTCAAGTACAATTCATAACACAAACTTAATGTATTGAACTCACAGAAGAAGGGGATATTTAACAAATATTAAGTTAATGAAAGAAGATCTTCCCTTACATCGCTGGGACCAACTCTTTATATTTCAGTATAGAAATTTATGCCTTGTATTGCAGATGAAATTTTGGTGGGGTAAACATTTTTAGGGCGACAACTTTGTATGGAAATGTTAACAAATGTACTAAACCATTGAATAAAGTATCAAACTACTACTAAGGGAATATACTTCTTCTGTGAATTCACAGCAAACTGACCCGTTAAGGTGCCATTATTTTCACACTCTTAAAATGCTAATAGACCCCTAGCATACTTAATTTTTTAACATGCATGGATGTACCCCCTCCCCCTGTGGAATCTGCACACTTAGATTCATGCATTAAATTTACCTGTTCTTGCTTGTTTAAATGTTTACCAAATTCTAACAGCTTTAGAACCTTCAGACAGCGGACTTGATTTTTAAAACAGAAATTTACAAAGAAATATACATTTGCATTTTTATAAGATGTTTCGAGAACATCTGGTACTAAGTGTATAATACATTACCTTGGGAATGCTACAGCAATTAGTTACCACATTGTATGAGTATACTTTTCAATATACAACAATCGGTACGTTTAGGACTGCATATGTAAAATTTCAAAATACGAGATTGGCTAATATCCACATAACATTTCGGGCTTTATCTTCGAAACTTTTATGAACACTTTGGTCAGTATCCATTGACTGCTACATATGCTTATATATTTGTCAATGTTAGTTATTTGATCAAAAATCAAAAACTTTTGAACATGCTTATATCATTGTTTATATAATAACTAAAAATACAAAATAATATTCATTACCGAAAGTCAATAATTAGGGCTGACAACGCTTTGAATCGCCAAACTCATTTCTCAGGTTGCTGACTTCAAATCACTTGCCCCTCATCGATGTGTTCGAGCCTCAGTCGGGCGTTGAATTCTTTATGAGGAAGCCATCCAGCGGCTTACGGAAGGTTGGTGGTTCTACCCAGATGCCCGCTCGCAGTGAAATAATGCACGATGGTCACCTGTGGTCTTCCTCTACCATTAAAGATGGAAAGCCGCCAA
Source organism: Mercenaria mercenaria (assembly GCF_021730395.1). NCBI lineage: Eukaryota > Metazoa > Mollusca > Bivalvia > Venerida > Veneridae > Mercenaria > Mercenaria mercenaria. The sequence continues at coordinate 50,614 of NW_026461056.1, read as the reverse complement.
TGACCTATCATGTGTCGGTGCGACGTTAAGTCCATCAACAATAATTCTCAGAATCTAAATGTGCACATTGTTTAGAGATTTCAAAGTGAAAAATATGTCCCAATATGCAAATTGTTTAGTGCAAATGTACAGCTTCTAAACCATGTTGAATAACTTTAGTACTTTAAACAATCAGAATCACACCCTTAACCGTTGTGAGCAAAACAGTTTTGTGGCGGACAAAACAGTTCACCGATATTTTGCCGTATCTGCATTAGGGTAAGTATTCTCCATCGAAGAATCGGTTGGTGCAAAATAATCTTTTTTTTTATTTTAGTAAATGCAGCATGAACGAAGTACATGTCATGTGCTTCCCATTTAAAAGTAACCTATATTCAGAAAGTTTTAAAAGTAACTTATATTTAGTAAGTTATGACAAGTTTAAAAGTGTGATTTTGTTGAAAAAAAAATGTGAAAATGAAATGTCATCATGTATATTTAATTCACACTTTTCAAAGTGATGTGGGAGACATATTGATTTACTCCAATCGGCACAGGCACGTCAGATCATGCCCGAGAATTGCCGAAAAATCCTCGGAGCGCATGCGCCTTCGTGCACCCAAACCGTAACCTATACTACATTTTGGGTCCAAGAGAGCGCAGACTGACTTACTATTTAGATGATTAGGCAGCTGTGGGAGACAAGCGTTTTCTCAAAAGCATCTCTAGTTGTTACTTTGATTCTGAAAATTGTCTTTCCTGTAACTGTTTATCTTTCACTATAGTAACTATTCTTGAAGCTAAGTTAAACGATATATTACAATTAGTGTGTTTTGGGTAGTAGGAATTAATGTTCAAGTAGTTATATGTGTCAGTAGATACAGTACAAGTCCGTCGTTATATGACTTCAAGATTTTTTAACAAGAATATCTAAAAACGACATAAAAACATCATCCTCATTGCATGTGAACTGTATACTTGATGTAACTAATTCAATTCTTGTAAGAATTCTAATGCGTTATTTTCCTGTTCAGAATTATGAAATAGTCATCTAGAAATTGCTTCCAGTAAAGCGTAAGTAACTGAAAATTCAGAGCAGTATTTCTGTTTAATATTGTTGTAAAGTGGTTCTTCTAAATAGCCAAGTACTAATGTTGCGTAAGTTGGAGCGTACCCATTGATGTGCCCTTTTTCTAGACCTAGAGTCTACCGTCAAAATAAAAAACGTTCTTCAGTGATATAACCTGAAGAGATTTAGGAATGAACGTTACTTTAAAATGTGTCTCTATTTTTCCTGGTATTTTTGTGCCCCCCCCCCCCCCCCCCCCCCCCCCCCCCCATAAGTGGTGGGAGCTTTGGTTTTGGTCGTGCGTGCGTTCGTCCGTCAAGTTCGTAACACGCCAAGCTCAAATACTATTCATGCCATGAATATACTACCACTTTAGATTTTCTGTACAGTTTACCGGGTTGTAGTGATGAATATAGCCAGTCTATCCCTCTGATCCGTGACATTCCGTGCAAAGCATGATTGCAAATTATCTAGATACATGTATACATAGTGCTGACTAGTGTACAAAATAAACCAACTACAGTTATTTGTCCAATTTAATTGACCTGTCAAAATATGTTCCCGGCTTTCATGTTAATCTTCATATAGGCTCGAACAGAATATAATGAAAGCCGGGTCCATTTTTTGACAGGTCAAATAAATTGGACAATACTGCGGTCTCAATCAAATTGAGTAGACAATATTCTCTATTAGCCTTGTCAGTAGTGCTCCGAGGATCCACTTTTCAGATTTTGTTAATATATTATGTTATTATTAAATTAATCAGTCTATATCTGTTTCAAGAATTTACAAAAGCAGTTTATAATTTTAGGTTTTATTAATCAAAAACATCCTTACATCTTTTAACGATGTTTCAGCAAATAACTTCTTATTTACACTACAGTATGTTCTTTGATTTTAATTCCTCGAAGGTGGGCATATTAAATTCGCCATGTCTGTCCGTCCGTCCGACTGTAAATTGTGTAAGTTCTTGTCCGGGCTGTAACTCTGCCATCCATGAAGGAATTTTGAAATAGTTTGGCATAAACATTAACCTAAATGAGACGACATTTCATGTGTAATACTCAGACCAATAGATTTAAGGTCAAGGTCACACTTAGAAGTCAAACGTTAATAGGGTTGGTTTCGTGTCTGGTTCGTAACTTTGCCATTCATCAAGAGGTTTTGAAATTACTTAGCATAAATGTTTATCTTTATGAGACGACGTGTCATGGGCAAGACTCAGATCCCTAGCTCCAAGGTCAAGATCAGACTTAGAGTTCAAATGTTAACAGGATCTGTTTTTGTGTCTGGTCCATATTTCTGCCATCGATCGATGATGGGATTTTGAAATACCATAGCATAAATGGTAAACATATTCAGCGTCATGCGCATGATCCAGATCCCTTCCTCCAAGGTCAAGGTCATACTTAGACATCATAAGTTAATAGGATCTTTTTCGTGTCCGGTATATAACTCTGTTATCAATTATGGGATTTTGAAACAACTTGGCATAAATGTTTACCATAATGAGGCAATGTGTTATGCTCAAGAACCAGACCCCTAGCTCCAAGATCAAGTTTACATTTAGAAGTCAAGTCAAAGTTTAATATGGTTTGTTTCATGTCCGGTTCGTTACTATGTCATTCATCAAAGAATTGGCATAAATATTCCACATAACGAGAAAACGTGTCATGCATAACAAACAGACCACTAGCTCAAAGGTCAAGGTCACATTCAGAGGTTGACAGTTTACATGGTGTTTTTCTTGTCCGTTCTATAACTCTTCCATCGATTAAGAGATTTTAAATTTACATGGCATAAACGTTTCCTATATTACATTGACGTGTCAGACACAAGCCCAAGACCCCTAGCTTCAAGGTCAAAGTCACACTTAGACTTAACACTGTACCTTTTTTGTGCAGTTAATAATTCTACCATTCATCAGAAATTACTTGTCACAATTCCTCCCTATGATGAGCTAGTGTGTCATGCTCAAAACCCAGACCCTGGCTCCAAGGTCAAGGTTACCTTCGGAGAACTTGTTAATCTGGTCGCAAAATGAGTCATACCTAAACTATACTGCATATTTTGCACAGACAACTGTAGCATTTTTGGTCACCTTTCATGACTTCGGAGGCGTTAGTCACTAATAGTGCCAGCTCTTATTTGTGCTTTAATTTTAAATACGAGTACATTCTGAGAGTTGTATAGATATACGTTGTGCATTCAGGTAAATGTACTTTAAATAATGAACTAATCCAAGTAAAGGGTGCTATAGTTTACTGAATATATATATATTATACATAAAAGACACCAACCAATCGGACGTACTAAACTTGTCTCGTTGCGCAGTAGTAATTAGAATGAACGTCGCACACAATGTATGAGGTGTAGGTGGGTTCGGATCCTGGAGTGGTAAGACTCTTTTTTAATTTTTTGATAACTACATTGTAATTATGTCCAGCTTTTTCACGAAATAAATGTGCGTTTTGTAAAAGCAAGTTTGTGAATATACTTTATGTAAAATATGTCACAGTAACAATGTCGAAACCGGTGTATAGATATAATGATGATGCTAGAGAACTTACTAGAAACGTGAACAAATTTTGTATGGAAGAGAAGGAATCTGGATTGAAATTTCCACTTGCTCGTGCCTGGAGAGAATCTCTGCACTCACCGTCGTCAGCAGATCTACGACACAAAAGATTGTTACTGAAAAGATGCCAAACAACAGAATGAGAAGACAAAGAATAATATTATCTTCGATAACTTCAACCAGGGTGTGGTGCGAGGAACTATTGCAGGGACGTACGAACAGAAGAAAGTTCTTCCAACGTTGGCGAACGTTCAAGTTGCGCGTGATGAGATTCCTGAACCAGTCGTTATCAACGTTCATGATTCAACGGACGATTCAGAAACTGACACTGCCAGCGAATCGAAGGATTATCTTTGTTTGTGAATTAAAATAATATTTTTTATGATATGAAATAAATTTTGAGAGAACAAATATATAAAAGAAAAGAAATGGGGAAAAAATGAAGAAAAAATAATTCAAAACAATAAATATTAAAGTCCAGTCAATAAAATATGATACGTACTTTTTGAATTATAATTCATTATACAATAAAAAATCGTTTGGGTTTCGAACCCACAGGTTGCGTGCATGCCAAGTATCAGTGGCAATCACACTTACCAATACACTGTGTCTTTGACCGCAACTCGTTTAATTTCTAACATTACATACCTATTTCTTACATAAATCATCAGCCGAGATGATCCGAATATCAGATTCACCTTAGTTGATGACTCGCCCAAAGGTTATTTTAAAGGTCAAAATATATGTATTTTACATGAATGTCGTGGTCTAAACTCGGGATACCCTTTGTAGCGACTGTTCCTATTTTTCCGACAGTCCAAAAATATGACAGCTTGAATTAAAGATAAGGAATAGATATAAAGAGAATAAAATGATAAAGAATAATTCTTTTAAACGATAATGGCTATATGGTTCCCATAAAACCTTACAGACTTTTACATTAAAAAATAAAGAAAGTAAAGGTAAGGATTTTTTTGTTGTATCCGCATGAAAATAAAATAAAAAGACTTGTAATAATAGAACAAGGCAACAGAAACAGTAATCTGCATAAAAATTAAACATTGCATTGACACTTACTCCTCTAATTGTAAGACAAGACTGGCAAAGCTATAAGGCGGAACATTCTTACCTGCAAAGGCACTGTAAGGGGAATAAGTCTGTTTGGTTCAGAGTAATTTGATTGGTAGTTATAGCTTCCCGTTATGTATCACCTTACAATGAAAGAGGTCGTATACCTTAACGTCTCCACCGTAAGCTAACGAGAGGATTAACGGCAATGTTTAGGAGGCAAGGGACAGTAAATTTGAAAACTCCACAACTCTGCGCTGATACCAGTGCGAAAAAAAATCATAAAAAATCCAATTTCGACAAATTCAAGGCAAATTTTAAGTGAATGTCTTGCATAAACATAGCACTTCATTATGTGACATTTCCAGTCTGCCGATTCTGTTGCTTCTGTGATAAAAACGAGTAAAACGCAGGTTTCAGGACACTAAATTTTTAGACAAGAATGGCCCAAAATGCACACCTTGCGCGACCTGTACCGTATTATCTGCAAATGACTGACCTAAAACACATGCATATTTTTAAGCATGTGGCCAGACAAAAATAATGGTGGGAAGAAAAGTGTCTCATCTACTGTCCTAATAAGACACTGCTCCAAAGTGCACTAATTTTGTCATCTTGTTTTAGGGTAACCCTACTTGAACTGAACTGGTCCAATGATATTTTGTTCGATTATAACTACTGTAACTGTTTAATGTCATACTTAACTTATATTGTGTGTTCAGTTTAGTGTGTGTTCAGTTTAGTGTGTGTTCAGTTTGCGTTGTTATAAACATGTGTATCAATATTTGAACGAGTCAACTACAGTTGGGTTGGACAGCAACAATAAAAGCAAATGCTTATTAAAGTTATTCTTTTCAGTCAGGTTTCAATATAGAAATAACATACGTCTTCTTTTTTTTCGTGTTATAACCTGCAGAATCCCGACGGATTGCATGGTTGGTGCACAAGCCCGTAAATTTTTCAAACAGAAAAATAACTTATAACTAATGCTTCGAGAAGAATTCTGCAAGAGAAAATACTTTATATTCGAAAATATGTTAAATAAAATAGTAATATCGATAAAATTGCGTTACATAATTGTTTTTAGAAATGTTCTAAAATGATATCGAACCCGTGGTAATGTGTGCGGAAGTCAGAAACTTTCTACTTTGCCACCGTGTCGTCGGCTAATGATAAATTTATATTTGTAATTTTTCATAATACAAAAATTGCATAAACTAAGAAAACGCCTTAAAATATTGACGAAATTTTTTTTGCCAGGTCGAAACATACGGACAATATACATGTAAATATATATATCTATGTAACAAAATGCCTAACTGTATATAAATTTGTCAGAAATTATTTTTTGACATTTGCATGACATAAAAAATTACGTTCACATTAGGCAAGCACTAAGATGATTTATTTGCATGTTGTAGATGTGTAAGATAACTCTAGTACTGTTAAACTGTTAAAATTGAACAAATGCGTAAATTCTAAGCTACTGTGATAAAATAGTGCTTTAAACAAAAGTAAGTCGTTTTACTTCATTCTACTATTGAAGAATATGGTATGCAAGAAATAAATTGTATCACTGCTCGAATAGCTATTTTGTGGAAACAAAGTACATAGTGTGTTAATTGTGGATTTAATTATACTCGGACTGAGTTAACCACACTCTTGTGAGTATTTCTTATCTTTTATATCCATTCTAGCATAGCTAAATTTTCGTAACCAGAGTATTTTTGAAAATTTGAATAAAAAAGCAATTTCCTTTCATAGAAGTATGATCATGGCTTTTTTGGAACGCGTTACTTACGGTATATAGAGAATTTGAATTAGGTCAGAGCAGCCAGGTATAAACATATCACTTTAATACCCACATTGTAGGAGATGTGCATAGAATATGATTTCCTCACGTAGGCAATAATGATTGACGAAGAAATATACTTCAGATATTTTCTCTTGATTTTACAGAGTAGTTGTTTGTAATGAACAGATCAGCCTCTGTCTGTAGTAAAATATAAATGTAATAAATGCTGTTTTGTGGTATGGCTTGCGAAACGAAGAGTAAAGCACGGAAGCACAAACATATATAAATAGCCATTGTCATGCATGTAACGTTTCTGTGTTAATAATTATTTTAAAGATATTGAGCTATTGTCATTAAAATCTACAAAATACCTTTCATAATAAATGAATTCTGATATAGATCTTATAAAATGCGGTTGTATTGAAAAGTACTGTTTGTACATTTCTATGTACAAGTTAAGCAACAGGAACAAACGGTAAAAAATATTTATCATCAAAAGAACAGTGTTTCATCTTTGTATCATACATATCTTTGTATCATGCATAAAGTGATGGACGAATCATGCACATCTTTGTATCATGCATAAAGTGATGGACGAATCATGCACATCTTTGTATCATGCATAAAGTGATGGACGAATCATGCACATCTTTGTAACATGCATAAAGTAATGGACGAATCATGCACATCTTTGTATCATGCATTTAGTGATGGACATCTGTGTGCCATGCATACAGTGATGGACGTATCATGCACATCTTTGTGTCTTGCATACAGTGATGGACGAATCATGCACATCTTTGTAACATGCATAAAGTGATGGACGAATCATGCACATCTTTGTATCATGCATAAAGTGATGGACGAATCATGCACATCTTTGTATCATGCATACAGTGATGGACGAATCATGCACATCTTTGCATCATGCATACCGCGATGGACGAATCATGCACTCTTTGTATCGTGCGTAATGTGATGGACGAATCATGCACATCTTTGTATCATGCATAAAGTGATGGACGAATCATGCACATCTTTGTATTATGCATAAAGTGATGGACGAATCATGCACATCTTTGTATCGTGCGTAATCAGATGGACGTATCATGCATAGCTGTGTATCATGCATAAAGTGACGGACGTGTCATGCAAATATGTGTATCATGCAAATAGTGACGGGCGTATCATGCACATCTTTGTATTTATTTATGCTATGCTCTCATTTGAGGCACATGATCCTGTGTTTTTCAGGCATAACGCTTGTTATTTAAGTAGATTTATCATTTACAATATAATAAGAAACTATGACATCCGTACCACATAACTGTATGTGCCTATCACGTGATCTACCAAAATATGGTTTCGCCAGATATGTATTTTTGTCATAAAAAGATTTTAACACAGGGGTTTTTTTTCGGCCGTTTTTATAGCCGTTATTCGGCTATATTCCCGATGACAAAAATATATATTTTTCCCAAAATGAGTGCAAAAATTCCTAATCTACAAAATCATGAAAATTCATCAAAATTGCACAAACATTGACCAAATTATGGACAATTTTGTAATGGAAGTATGTTAAAAGAGGTTGTACAATGTGAAAAAAGTGTATGAGAAAGTGCTTAAACACATCTTTACTATATCATACGGGACTAAATATTTCCCAATTCGAAACATTTACGCGTCAAAATTCCCAATTTTGGGGGTATAGGCTATGTTCCCCAATTAGCTAGAAAAAACACTGTAACAGGTCAAGTACATGTATTATCTCGATCGGGATATATCACATACCCTGATCGGGGTTACTGGGGTGACATAAGAAAAACAGAAAAGTACAAATTTAAAGTTCTCATGAATTTTTATTAGGAAAATGTGAATGCTCATACTATGTCGAAAACTTTGTGAGATATAAATATTTCAAAATATAATGACTTTATTCTGAATTTTGGTTATTCAATTGTTATTGTATTATCCGGATAAGGGTAAAATAGTTATAATCGAGGTAATATCCTGAGATGCATGTGCCAGGTCTTTTGTTTTCTTTTCTTTTTTTCTTTTTTTTGTTTTGTTGCAGAACTTTTTTTGTCGAGTATGTAATTAAATTTATTAGTAGTCACATCTCTCACCGATTAAATTCAGCTAGTACGTGGATATAACGCGGTTTATGACTTGATAAGCATTTTTCACCTGTCAGAATATCAAATGTGAGCAAAAGTATGTTGTTGGCGCGTCAAGGACACAATTGTTATATAGGGAAATGAAGAAAGCTTTTCCTTAGGAAAACAGTTTATCCGGAATTCAAATTAGAAAAAAAAATCATCTTAACAAATTTACGTTTAATAGTACAATCTATATATTATCATAGTAAAGAGATGGCATTGCTTCGGCCATGACTGACTGACACGAAAACCGAGGCACCATACCTCTGCGTAGATCTTTTTCAGAAAAAGTAAGATTTGAAAAAAAGTTAAAATATGCAAGCAGACGTCCTAAGTTAAAGTATCAATAGATCGCCTTCATGTATAGTGCCGGTGGTTTTCGCGAAGACGCAATAGTTACTTAATGATAAAATGCACTAGATTGCCTTTTAATTAATAAAATGTAAACAACAAGCAGGAAAGAACCTATCATAATGATACAAATGTACATAGATTACATGTATAATAATTATATAATTCAATTCACATTATCATAATAATTAGCTGGAAGTAATCGTAATATTGACACAATGTCATACATAAACTTAAATGAGATAATGTCCTAAATCAGCAATATAGTTGGCGTTTGACAGAAGACTCAGTTTGTATATAGGCCTAACGTACGCCATTCTCTTTCGGTATACATGATGCGACTTCCAGTTTATATATGGTTTCAGGCATGTACACAATTATATATAATATAGAATCTATATATATATATATATATATATAAACTCGTAGAATTTGCTGAACTCGCATACGATTTAGATACTGTTCATATAGGTCTAGAATAATACAGAAAACTCGAAGCGCTAGTTCTTTGCTGAACTCACATGCTACTTGACGGCTCTTTCCTGAACTTGCTCTAATCAGCCATGACGACAATACAGAATTTTAAGGCGATGTCATAATGTATCTATTAATTTTACTGTGATGCTAGATCTAGAAATTATAAAGTAGAATAAGGCAGCAAGCAGGATAGATCTATCCCATATCTGCAATAATCATTACAAGATCTGTAAACTATGATGTAAATACCGATAGACAGATTTATAGATCTATACAATTTTTGTTCCGAAACGACTCAAAAACAGCTAAAAACGAGCTATTTTATAGATTGAGAATTATTATCATTTTGAGAAAAAATGTCCAACCTCACATGTGTAAACCCTTCACTGTGGACACAATTTCGCAGCTGGAACATGTGTCTCATTAAAACAAATTACTTATGGATTTTTCACTCGTCCTTGTTAAATGATGTGGTCCAGAATAACGGGACGGACTGGAAGTAAGGTTACCGGATAATAACCATAATCTGATTTAAATAGTCATATTGCTGAAGTAAGATGTTGCAGAGGCCTTACCTTTTATTAAACTATCTTCATGTAACAATACACGAAACCCGCAATAATGGGATGCGTATGAAAAACTTGTCTTGTTTGGATACAGGTCTGCATATAAGCTGCATTTCCATGTGTTCATCACAGTTTTATATTAACCGCAGTGTATGCCATGCATATGCTATACATACCCCGATTCGTAAAGGTACCCTGCTTATACTAGGAAAAGGTATGCAATGCATACCATGTATCTACCACAAAAAGGTATGCTATGCATCCCCTGCTTCCACTACTAAAAGGTATGCAATGCATACCATGTATCTACCACAAAAAGGTATGCTATGCATACCCTGCTTTACACTAGGAAAAGATATGCAATGCATACCATGTATTTACCACAAAAAGGTATGCTATGCATACTCTGCTTAGACTACAAAAAGGTATGCAATGCATACCATGTGTCTACCCCCAAAAGGTATGCAAATGCATACCCTGCTTATACTACAAAAAGGTATGCGATGCATACCATGAGTCTACCACAAAAATGATATGCTAACATACCCTGCTTATACTACAAAAGGTATACAATGCAAACCATGTATCTACCACAAAAAAAGGTATGCTATGCATACACTTGCTTAGATTAGGAATGGGTTTACGTCGTCTACAGTGTATGCCTTTGCATACCATGTGCCTACGTTAGCAGTGTATGCTGAGTATTTTCCCCAAAACTGTGTATATCGTGGCATATCCCGTATTCTACTTAAATAGTGTTTGCCGTATCTACATACTATAATTCCCACCAAAACAATATTTCGGCCATTTTATTTGAACGCTAAGGACTAAACATTTGTATGGGACATCATTCACTGACCTATCTAAACATTGTTAAATACAGATAATTGGTTCTGCTATCTATTATTTCAAAAACTGCAATTATAACAGAATACAATGCCTGGGGAATATACATTTTTTTATTAGTTTTGATTTATACATAACATGTCAACAATATACAAGTCATAACATCACAAAATAACTAATAATTTTATAAGACATCAAATTCTATTGGGACATTTTTAAGAAAAGGGGGGCAAGAGACAGTAAATTTGAAAATTCCACAAAATCTGCGTCGTTACCAGTGAAAAAAAATCATACGAAAGAAGGCAAAAGATGGCCCTAGGTCGCTCGCCTGGAAACACACCATAACAGTGTAAACTTCCATTCAATTCGTCCGAGTTTTTCATGAAATTTAAACATTCTGCCCAAGTTACATGACATTGGAGACAAATGTGACTTTAGTGTATAAACAAGATTTGGGATAGTGACCTAGTTTTTGCCCCATAAGACCTAAATTACAACTCGTCCAAGATTTTACGAAACAAATATTCTAACAAAGATTTGTAAAGTTTGGAGCAAAAGAGTGGGCATCTACAGTGTAAACAACCCCTTTCCCTTGATTTGACCTAGTAACCTAGTGTTTGACCCCACGTAACCAAGATTCAAAATCCTTTAAGACTTTGTGAAAACAAACTTTCTGGCCAAGTTCAATAAAAGATTAAATGAAAAATGTGGCCTAGTGTGTAAACAAGCTTTTTCTGACATGGTGACCTAGTTTTTGAACCGACTTTAACCCAGATAAACAAACTACAGATTTCATGGAGACAAACATTCTGACCAAGTTTCATGCATATCAGATAAAAATGCAGCCCCTCTTGCACACACCAAAGTTTTTCTATAAGTTGACAGAATGATCCAATTTTTTTGACCCCATATGACCTATTTTTTAAACTTGACCAAGATCTGATCAAAAACAAACAATCTGTTAAAATTTTCACAATATCCAGTTAGAAAACCCCAGCCCCAATTGCTTACACACGTGTTTGTCAGATTTGATTTTGGTGACCTAGTTCTTTACGACAAATGACCAATATTTAAACTTGACCTAGATTTTCATGAATTTCATTCTGATCGAATTTCACGAATATTCAGTGAAAATGCAGCCCTGTTGTACACACACACACACACACACAGTAATTTTTTTTTCCTTTTTTGCCCGGGTGACGTTGTTTTTTAACCCAGATGACCCATATTTAAACGAACCTAGATTTTACCAAGACAAACATTCTGATCAAAGTCCACAAATAATCATAAACAAGAGGGTCATGGTGACCATATATCGCTCCCTGTTAAACTTGGCCTTTGAATCATCAAGATAAACATTCTGTCCAAGTTTCATGAAGATAGATACGTGTGGCCTAAAATAGTGTTTACAAACTTTTCCTTTGCTCTGAGGGGGGTGAACCTAGTTTTTGACCCAAAATGACCCAGTTTTGATCTTGGCCTAGGAATCGAAAAGATAAATATTCTGAGCAATTTGTATTACTCAAAGCATAAAATCCCCCAAACCCCTTTTTCGATAGGGCCCTGAAATGGCCAAAATAGAAAATTTTGGCCACTTTCAGGGGCAGTAACTAGAACTCGTGAGGGGAATCTTTTTTGTGACTTGTGTGTCAGTTTGGTTAAAATCAAATATAAAATGTCACTATTTCGTGTTCACAAGGTTTAAAAATAACACATTTTGGCTTTTTCAGGGGTCAATCGGGGGCCCCGTAACTCGGGAATCTATGAATGGATCTGACAGATTCATCATGGAATCCAAGCGATATTGTTGTTAAAAATATTCTGCAAGTTTGTATCAAATCAAACCATAAATGAAGTCTCTATATGGCTGCAAAAGCCAAAATAGCAACATTTTGGCCTTGAAAGGGCCATAACTCTAGAACCATGATGGGATCTGGTCAGTTTTCAAAAGGAACCACGTTATTACGCCAATACAAATTGTTTGCAAGTTTTGTTAAAATCAATTTCAAAACGTCTTATATCGCGTTCACAAGCCAAAATAGCAAATTTTGGCCCTTTAATGGCCCTAATTTCGACCCGAACCCTGATGAAATCTAGCCAGTTTTCGAAGGGAACCAAAGATTTATGCCAAACAAGTTGTGTGCAAGTTTGATTAAAGTTGGTTCCCAAATATGGTCTCCTATCGTGTTCACAAGCCATAAATAGAAAATTTTAACCCTGCAAGGGGCCATAACTCTAGCACCCATGATAGGGTCTGCCTGTTTTCGAAAGGAACCGAAATATTAGGCTTATACAAATTGTGTGCATAGTTTAATCAAAAATGATTGCAAATGTGGTCTTTATCGTGTTCACAAGCCAAAAAACAGCAACTTTTGGCCCTTTAAAGGGTCATAACTCTAAAAACCCATGGTGGGATCTGCATAGTTTTCGAAAGGATCCGAGATATTATGCCAATCCCAAGTTATGTGCAAGTTTGATTAAAGTTGGTTACAAAATGTGGTCTCTTTCGTGTTCACAAGCAAAAAATAGCAAATTTTGGCCCTTTAAGGGGCCATAACTCTAGAACCCTTACTGTAAATATTGCCTAGTTTTCGAAAAGACAACGGGGATTTTATTGCCAATACAAGTTGTGTGCGAGTTTGATTAAAATGGATTGCAAAATGTGGTCTTTATCGTGTTCACAAACCAAAAAAACAGCAAATTTTGGCCCTTTGAGGGGCAATCATTTTGGGGAACCAGTGATGAAATCTAGCCAGTTTTCGAAAGGATCCGAGATATTATGCCAATAACTCTAAAACCAATGATGGGATCTGTCTAGTTTTCGAAGGGAACCGGGATATTAATATTATGCCAGTACAAGTTGTGTGCATTTTTTTGACCCAAAAATGATTGCAAAATGTGGTCTCTATCGTGTTCACAAGCCAAAAATAGAAAATTTTGGCCCTTTGAGGGGCCATCACTTTGGAACCAGTGATGAAATCTAGCCTTTTTTTTCGAAAGGATCCGAGATATTATGCCAATATTAAGTTTTGTGCAAGTTTAAAATTGGTTGCAAATGTGATCTCTATCGAGTTCACAAGCCATAAATAGCAAATTTTGTCCCGTAAGGGATCATAACTCTAGAACCCATGATGGGATCTGCCTAGTTTTTTAAAGGAATCGAGATATTAGGGCCAATACAAGTTGTGTGCATAGTTTGATCAAATTTGATTGCAAACTGGGTCTCTATCATGTTCACAAGCAATAGTGGACTGACGATCACAAAAGCTCACATTGTGAAGGTGAGCTAAAATGCAGCCCTTATTGCTTACACAACAGTTTTCCTTAAATTCGACCAGGTACCACGTTTTGAAATCCAGTTGAGCCATATTTAAACTTGACCAAAATTTTCCCTAAAGACAGACTGATCGATCCAATTTCATAAGGATAAAGTGAAAAATGCAGCCCCTATTGCAAACACAATGTTTTTTTTATTTGAATGGGTGACTCAGTTTTAGTCCAGATGACCCATATTCATACTTGAGCTTAGACTTCCTCAAGACGAACATTCTGATCAAACTTCATGAAGACCTATTTTTAAATGCTGCCCCTATTGCATATATAGGTTTCTCGTTATTTTTGATGGGGTAACCTACTTTTCAAATTTCACCGGGAATCATCAAGACAAACATTCTGACTAAATTCTCATGATTTTTTAAATTTATGTGGTCTCTAGAGTGTTACACAAGATTTTCCTTAATTCTGACCTCCATGACCTAGTTTTTGACCCCACATGACCCAGTTTCAAACTTGGCCTAAAGATAATCAAGACAAACATTCTGATCGAATTTCCCGAATATTCAGTGAAAATGCAGCCCCCATTGCATACGCAGTTTTCTTTGTTTCAAACCGGGTAAATAATTTTTTACCCCAGATGATAAAAATTTTCCCAAACTTGACCTAGATTTTATTACAACAAACATTCTGATCAAATTTCATGAAGATCATGAAAAATGCGGCCTCTATGGCACACCAGGTTTTGTTCTTTTTTATTTGACCGGGTTACCTATTTTTTGACCCCAGATGACCATATTCACCTTGATCTAGAATGCATAAAAGACAAACATTCTGATCAGATTTTATAAAGATCCATATAAATGCAGCCCCTATTGCATACACACGAGTTTTCTTTTATTTAATCGGGTGACCTAGTTTTTTACCCAGATAACCCATATTCAAAGCTGACCTTGATTCAGCAAGGTAAACCATTCGGGATCAAATTTCATGAAGATTCATGTAAAATGCACACCCTATTACACACACACATACAGTTTCCTTTTTGATTCGACACAGAATCAATTTTAACCTAAAAGTTATCAGGACAAAAAAATCTGACTATCATGAGTTTTAAATTTAAAAAGTAGTTTCCAGAAAGTTAACAAGATTTTCCTTTAATCTGGCCAAGTGCCCTTGTTTCTGACCTCATTTTGAACCAGTTTCGAAACTTGCCTAAAGATCGTCAAGATAAACTTTCTAACCAAGTTTCAGAAAGATATGTTCATAAATGTGACCTTAGAGTTTTTACAAGATTTTCTTTGATTTTGATTAAATTGCTTTTAAAATTTTTTGATGCTAGAGTGTAAACAGACTAAATTTAACGGACGGACAACGGACATTCAATCGATTCTAATCGCTCACCCGCCTTGACCTAAACCTATGGTCGCTAGAATAACAGGTTTCATGTATGGTCACCTGCAATTAGCTTTACATTTAATGTCCGAGGAAAGATCATTATTCCAAATAGCCCTGCGTAACCTGAATAATGTTAAGAGGTAATTTTCTGACAACAGGCTACTATAGTCTGAAGGTTGACCATAAGAAGCCTTTTATTTTGTTTTATACCTGCCTTAATACATTTTCACAGGTGTCTTTATAAATCAATTGTCAAACGAATAATATGGAAATTTTCCAACCCAAATAAAAGTCCACTGCATTAATTCCGTTTACACTAGTCCAACTATGATGCATCATTTGTTTCTGGAATTCTGGATTGTGGAACTGTTTTGCTCTGCTAGGTAATCATCAGCACTTCCTAAACATCTACTGCGGTACCTGTTTTCAAATATAAGAGGAATTTTAATACAAATAAACCATTTGGAATATGCATTATTGCATTCCTGACACTAAAATGTAAAAAAAACATACAATAAAAAGTTGGATACTTGGAACACAACATGGGGATAAAAAAGAGAAAATTAGGTTACTGTCTGATAAATTTAAATTTTTAGGGGAGTGGAAGAAAATATATTAGGGCGAGGCTCTGCCGAGCCTAATATTTTTTTCGTAGACGAGCCGAATAAATTAAAAAAAATTTCAGACAGTAATCTAATATTCATTTATCCTACCTGCTCAGGAAATTGGGAAAAAAGGGCATTTGGGAAAGAGTAACAGCGTGCAGACTTGAGTCATATAATATGACGTTTGCAAATGTAATTCAGTTTTTGGAAAAACGAAAAAATGCAATAACATTTTTTTTTTGTTTCTGGATAAAAACTTGTGATTTTACCATTTATTTTCTTAGTTAGAACATTTCCAATAAATGAATAACAGGTCAATGAAAAAATTTGGAAAAAAATGTTTTCAAAATTTCCGGCTGAAGTGCTGTAAAAGTGCAAAATAGCATAACTTTTCTGTTTCGAATTAAAAACCCTTGATTTGACTCACTCATTTTCTTTTGTTCAGACATTTCCAATACAATGGTGATGATTTAAATGCAAAATTTTGATAAAATATGTTTATTTCAAAGTTCCCGCAAAAGTGATATCTTGACACTGATAATAAAGCAAAGTTTTTTAGGCAGGTCGATTTTTTTGCTATATCTTGTATGAAGGTATGATAAATGGTATTTAATAAGATTACATTGCTTATGCATAAACAAAATATACACAAATAAAATGTAGTTTTATCAAATGTTTATGGTGAGCCTTAGGTGGGTTATTAGCACGACTAAACCTAAAATTTGCCATCTTTGAAAAATATGTGTGCAATTAGAAAGTGTCCATGTCTTCTATGTAGTGTCCGCAACACCACTTTCAACGTTTTCAAACTTTATCAAAATATCTTTCATATTAGCATGTTTAAAATGAACTGTGACATTGCACAACTTTCGATTACTTTACACGAAAAATGCATTACACAACTGTCTGGGTTAAAATAAAAAGAAAACATATTAGAAAAAAATAATTTATAGCAAAGCCGTGTTTGAACACTATTTTATACACATGGGTAGCAATACGTCGTTCGAAAATTATTTCACAAGTTGTTTCGCTTCTCGTGCAAATTATTACCCTATTGGTTTTATAATGTTTAAATACGGGTTTGCTATAAATTCTTTCTTAATCATGTAAGAAAATGACAATTTTAAACAAATTTTTTTTGTTTTATTAAAAACCTGTTAGTGTGCCCGCCTCCGGTTATTAGCTTACGATAAAGATTTCCTACTATAAAAAAAAGGCCCAAATGGGCCTAAGGCGCTTATCTGAAGAAGGCCTGAACCATCTGACTTTGCTTCGACTAGGTTTGGTAAACTTATAATTTAAAGAAATTATTTAAAATGTTTACCTACTAGTATTTGCTGTGACAGCACAGCACATTTAGAACAATCTGATGATAAGAATTTAATTATGTAAATTTTTTGTAGACCCGGTGCACCCTTACAAATCTAGACACTATTAAATCTGGCCTGCTCTATCCATTTCTTAATACCGTTTTTACAAACAATTTTTTAGCAAATCTATTTTCACATACTTATACTCCCACTGCTACAGAAAAAGAAAAAAGGATGGTAACTCTTATTTAGAAAAATACAACCCACTGAGTATACTCATTTCGCTTCCATCGACCGTCCATCTCAAGCAGAAAAATGCATGTTCGGGCATTAATTCATACGGCATCTGCTAGATTTACAGTTTGCAAAGATATACAGTACAATCAGTTTTCATGCGATTTATGAATTCACTCGCACAAGTATGAAAACTTGCATGATATGATAAAATATTGTATTCTTAAGAGTTTTTAGCAGTAACAAATCAAAAGCATTTTATGACGAAAAATCACAACTGCCTATGGCGGGATTCGAATCCGGGTAGTTCGGTTGCTAGTTCAATGCTTATACCAAACCAAAAAGCCGACTCCATTTCGCTATTGTCAGAGATTGTTTTCAAACATACAGCCTAACCACCATCACTCCAAAAACATAAAGAAATAAAAAAACAAACGTTGGACAAACATCTTTCGGTTTCGCGATTCAATTTTTTATCAGTAAACATAAATGTTTGGTTTCACGATATTTTTTTTTTCTTTTGAAAATTCGCAACTGAAAAGGTGTTAGGGCTGCTACTGCTCTCATCCATTTTTTAAGTTGAAAAAATTCGGACAGTTTAAAGACGCACAATAAAAAAAATACTAGTAATTATATACAGTGTGTTTTTAAAATTTAAACTCTCTCAGTCTGTAATGTAATAGGTTAGAAAATTGTCTCATTAGAACCATTTAACTCAACCAAAGGAACTTGAAAGCAGACTGAATGTTACTACATGACATGTATTAATTGTACTTGTAAAAAAAGGTCACGATACCCATTGATTGGTATAAGATAGCAGACACATAATGACTTTCGGCAATTTTCGGTGTTCATACGTACTTCGGCATTCATCGGTGGTCAGAAGCAAAATATGACTTTACGTACCTTCGGAAAATGCGAAATCGCATACGGATATCAATATAACGTAACAAACGGAAATTGCCGATTGTCAATACGGGTCCAGTTCCGTAGATAAAAAACAGTGTTACTAAAATACCTACTGTTAAAATGCCACCCGTAACCACCAACGTCTTCCTACTCCATTTCCCCAAAAATATGGCTTGTTTTTTTTCATCCTGTGAAAATAAATTGAGATGTAAAAGTTTATCAGACATAGTTGAAATGAATGAGGACTGAATTATAACTTCGAAAAAGTTCATGAATCATTGAAACCTTTCCAGAAAAAATGTCAGCTTTAGTTTAGTTTTAGTTTAGTTTAGTTTATTGAAAAAAATCAAGGCCCGACTGGGCAATGTGATATGACAATAAACAACAAACAGAATATCATATACAAATGGCAAGAAAACAAACAATAATGATCAATATGAAAAAGAAGAAAACTTATTTGCATGATATAATATGAAAAAATACACAAAGTTGAATGGATGACAGTAAAACAAATGATGAATATTGGGAATGAGAGTCTGTATTACGGTTAAAAAAAAAGAAATAATTTTCTTACAAATATTGACAGATTTAAACAATTTGCCTTATCATTTAACAATATTTTTGAGACACCGGTATTTTTTAATTAAAAGACATCATGCGCAAACCAAAAAATATAACATCTTGGCATCGTTTTTCACCTGAAATCATTTTTTTCTTTTGCAACTATCGAATTTTTTTATAAAAGGGGCCCTAAAGGCCCTGTATCGCTCACCTGACATATTGACCTAAAGATCATCTAGATTAACATTCTGACCAATTTTCATTAGGATATTAATATACAGTTATAAATTTTTGGCCTCTACAGTGTTAACAACCTTTTCCTTTGATTTGACCTGGTGACCTAGTTTCGACCCCGATTGACCCAATATCAAACTCATCCAAGATTTTATTGAGAGGGAACATTCTGACCAAGTTTAATTAAGATTGGGGCCCAAAATTGTGACTTCTAAAAAGTTTAAAAGCTTTCCCCCCCCCCCCCCCCTTTGATTTGACCTGGTTTACGTAGTTTTTTTAACCCCCGATAACCCAATACAAACTCGTTCAAGATTTTATTGAGGGTAACATTCTGATTAAGTTTCATTTAAGATTGGCCAAAATTGGACCCCTAGAGTGTTAACCCAAACTTTTCCTTGCTTTGACCTAGTGACCTGTTTTTGACCCCAGATAACTCAAAATCAAACTCGTCCAAGATTTTATTAAGCCAAAAAGGGTAACATTTTGGCCAAAATTTCATTAAGATTGGGCCAAAATTGTGACCTCTGAATGTTAACAGCTTTTTCCTTTGATTTTGACCTGGTGACCTAGTTTTTGACCCCATATGACCCAAAACAACTTGTCTAAGATTTTATTGAGGGTTACATTCTGACCAAGTTTCATTAAGTTTGGGCCAAAATTGTGACCTCTTGAGGTTCACAGTCAAATTGTTGACGACGGACGACTGACGGAGGCGATGGACACGGACAGCGGCGATCCACAAACTCCACCTTTGAGAACTTTGTGCTCAGGTGGCCCAAAAATGTTACATCTTAACTGTTTTGTAACATCAGATAATATCCTATCCCTTTAGTATTCATATCAAAAATGAAATAGAATTATATTCATTTGAATTCAACATTCGTCTTTATTTTAATTCATACAGTTTGATGCGCAGAGTGCAATAAAGCCATAACTTTAAAAATGATAATACACTATAGCATAATAAGCTTTGACGTCGACTCGTTTAAGTATAGGAGACGTTGTTGAACTGACCCGTTTATATAGTAAAGAAAGTAGATTTTTTGTGATTCCGACAGAAAAGTCAACATAATAAAAAGAATATAACCCTTGTGACTTTCCCATTTGAATTATTAAACTCGTTGAATAAATTGATAAAAGCTAAAATAAACTCAATATGAAAAGACACTCATGTAATATTTCCCCACTTATTATATTGGCTAAATTGCATACTGTCTAGTAAGTACTACTACAAATCCACCCGCTAAACTCAGTAGGACAGCGAACCGATCTACGGATCGTGATTCGATCCTCCGGCCAAAGTTATGTTCTTCCGCCAAGTTCCGTGATGATTGATAAAAAACTTTGTGTCAGAATCAATCGTAAGTTCGTAACCTATTTCTGATTCGTGCGAGAACATTGGGAAAAGCTTAGTACAGGTACAGAGTCCATGAACACTGTTCAAAACCAGACATACACACCTCAGCAACTCCTTCCGATCAGCAGATGTAATCACATGTATCTTGTAGCTTCCTGCGTTGATACACTTAGACAGTGTTTGTTACGTGCGCTCAAAACATCCGCCAAGACCCGACAAAACAAAAAAAGTTAAATGAAATTCTCCATCATCAAACACGGTGACCCATGAAAATCATTTAAGTTTAACATAATACACAACATAACACACTTTTCAGATGCAAATTTTACATCCAATAATGGGCTTGATCTATTTCCATCTTGGTTAAAAAAACTGGGAGAAATATCTGTAACATTTTCGATTTTCTAATTATTTAAGAATCTTTTCACTGGTTGCGGGTAAAAATGGGAATATTCGGCACGAGGGTAACTGTTTAGACGGTAACAGAGGAAATTGTGCTGTATGGAGGTTAGAGTCATATTATAGAATCTAATTATGCCAGCCCAGAAATGTAGAGTGGTGGAACCTATGCTCACGGTATTCCTATGCTCGCGGTATTTCAATGAATACGCTCTCTGCAGAAGCACAGATAGAAATATTTCATCATGCTATGTTCAACACCGACAAATGGTGAAATGCCTTTACAACAAACGTACGATAGCCGCGCGTGCTGCTCAGACGTAAACCCGCAGCGATACATTTTACGCAATCTGTACCGTCGCACAAAATCTCAGGACAAAAAATGTCAAAATTTAAAAACCAACTAAAGTTAGTTGTTTTAGAAATCATGCATTACAGTCAGATGTAAGTTTCTTTTAAGAGCAAAATGTGATGAATGTGACGCCTGGCTACACTACGGTGCCTGTCGAACCAAAAAAGATCGATGTTTTTTTTGAAATTTTGAAAAAGCCCAAATGGCTTTTTTCTGAGATTGGGAGGAGTAATTTCCTACACACAAAAGAAGTGTGGGAAACATTAGTGAGTTATTCACGGCGATTTTGAACATTTAAAACTTAAACATTCTTTTTTTATTGATTTTTATACGTTTTTAAGCTTTTTTTCTAATATATTTCCATTTCTGAAAGGGGAAAATATACACAAAGGACATACAAATTTTACCTCATTTCTTTTGTTTTTTCACATAATAAAGAGAAATGTTCAAATATTAATTCGCATATTTGGGGTTTGTTTTTTTAGCCTCTGAATTTTTTTTTCGCCCTTTAGTTTAAATATTAACATACCGCCAGCAAAGGTTCCTTCGGGGCGAATTTTCCCCTTTTCACTTATCCCGGCGATAGCTCACGAACGACTATGTCACTATGACGCACATAAACAATATTTCGATAATAGGAGGAAACTTTATTTTTTTTGTATAGAAATCGAAGAAAAATTTTTTTCTTGTTTTTTAAAAAAAAGATATATATGTACAAAAACCGCGGCATAGGTTCCACCACCTAAGTCACTGAAACAGCGGGGACAATCGATAAAAGATGTTCAATATAAAAAGAATTCCTACTCATCAATAAGAAACTGGACTGCGAATACTTGAACGTTCAAATTCAAAGTTTTTTATAAAGTCATGAAAGAAATTCAAAAATATCCATTCTAGTACGGATTTGGTCGATCAAGTGCCACAGGGATTCTAAATAATGAACATCGGGTGGGCCGATTTTACATTTGATATTTCATTTTTTACTCGCCCAAAAAAAAATATAACGACATTATCTCTTGAGTACAATTTTTTGGACAAAAAATTTTAAAGCCATTGAATCTATAAAAATAATGCACGTCAGATCCACTGGAATTCATAAATGGCCATATTTTTATGCAAATATATGACTTTGCGTACGTTGTTGGCAAAACATCGGGAAATTTGTAAGTTTCTTACACTTCAATGTTTCTTGAAATTTTTTTGAAATACGTTGTTTATATCTTTTTTCACAAGAAAGGCAAAACAATCGTGTTAGTAAATGTGACGCATCTGCGTTAAATAATTATAAAAAAAAAAATTTGAATAGTAAAATAAAAAAAACACAAAAAGTCATGTAAGAGGGAAACAAAATTTACCAATGCGCATTACATAAGGGGTTAGTTAATTCATAAAAAATTTTTTTTCCGCAATAAGAACCGGTGACGTGATCAACTATATTTGACGTCTTTCAATATTTGCTTTTCAATACTTTTTGTAACAAATCGTAAACGAAAGACGTTTTCCCAAATGAAAACTAAGATTTTTGTCTTTCCTTGCCGAATTTATTAAAACTTCTGCAGTTTCTTTTTAAAACTATCGATTTTTTATAATTTATTTTTTACAAAAAGTAGGGCCCACATAAAATTTACTTTTGAATTTTGAAAAATTGTTTCCTGTTTTTAACTTGGTTAATGGCTTTTTTTATATGTTTCTTTTAAAACCAGCCGCGATGTCACACCTGTCAAAAAAAAAAGCAAAAAAAAAATAATTACAATTGCTACGTGCGAAAATGTACCGACATACTATTTTTTTACAAGTTTCGACTACAGTCCCCAAAGTACATACAATTGTCGGGAAAATTGATAGCATAAGTCTAAGTTTTAAAATAAATTAAATTTATCACATAAAAAAAGCAAAATCTAGCCAAAATGTTTACAACCCTGAATTTAATGTAAAATCGACGTTATGTTTGAAAACTAAATAAGTTACGCAAAATTTATCCCAAAATTGCAATATAATTTTTGTCTATAAATAATTTGATTTAATAAACAAAAATTCGACATCTATATCAAATATTTCTTTAAATATCGGGAAAGGTTTGATTTATGAAAACTGCCCCAAAAACCCCAAAGTAATCCCCGTAACGTCAAAACGGTTAAAAACGAAAAATAACGTCAGTTAGCAAAGTACGTCAACAATGAGCGTAACCTATACTATTAAAAAAATGTATAGAAAAAATGCTTTATCACTATTTATACACGATGGGGGGTTATAAAGTGGGCGTAATAATTTCACGGGGCGCAGCCCCATGAAATTAATTTTGGACGACTTTTAAACGTCCGGTGTTAAAAAGGATAAAGCACTGTTTTGCTATAAATTTTTTTCGTTCTAATATTTCTTTTTTGTAAAAATTTTTTATCAAAATGATGGGAAATGTTTTTCGCGCAAACATGGGGCCAATGTAGTGTTTGTTAAAAACGCCAAAACCGGAAACGGTAAATAGATTCGTCTTGCGACAAAATTCAGGTCGAGCGAAAAATTTTTGCAAATTATTTAGCAAAGCGAAAAACAAATTCATATGTTATAAAAATTTAAATTTAAAAAATTGTGCAAAAGTGAAATTTCTTTAAAAAACATTTTTTTTTAAGAAAAATTATTTCAAAAAATTTTAAAACGCTATTTCTTGATCCCGTACATGGCAAAAAATATCATTTTTAAAATTGACTTAACAAAAACATCTTTAATGATATTAAAGCTTTTAATTTGTTAGCCATATTAGAATTAAATAAAAAGGGGAAACAATTTTTTTTTAAAATAAAATTTTAAAGAAAAGCAATTAGAATCCCCCTGAACTTTTCCCTCTGTGTTGTTTTGAAAAACCCCAACTAAACAAAAAAATCCCAAACTGCCCTACACCTGAAAAATTTTTAAAAGGAAAACAACTGAAATGCGGCCAATTTGCAGGGAATACAAAGATGCTTTTGTAAAAAACGCATGTCTCCCACAATGAAAAGTCATATAGACAAAATCGAAATGGGACGGAGAAAAAGTAAAAGGGGACATGATGGTTGGTGCAATGGGGTATCATCTAATGGCTTTCCCCAACATTCACTAATTTAAAACATTTGGGGCCTTTTTGGTTCCCCCAAGTAATAAATTTGGAAACGTTTTTTTTTTTTTTATGTTCTTTTTCCTTGACCTTGACCTTTGATCGAGTGGCCCCAAAATCAGAAGGGGTATCTACTTTTCGGGCCCAAATAACCCCTAAAAATTTTTTAAACATTTTGGGTTAAGGGGGTTTCCCCAAATTAATGATTAAAAAAGTTTTTATTTTTATGTTCACCCGCCCCTGTAAACCTCGCCCCTTCACGGAGTTTTTCCCTTAAAACAACACGGGTCGGGCTACTCTGAAAGCCCCCTATCCCCCCTATAAAATTTGAAGGCTCTAGCCAAAAAGTTTTTAAGTTTTTGACTGGAAAGGATTTCCATGTTTGTCCACTCCCACTTTGACTTTAAAAATAAGAGTGCCCCCAAATTCAATAGAGATCAACTAGATTCTACTCTGCAGCCCAAATTTCTCCTTTTGAAGTTTCAATTTTCTTCCCAAGGGGGTTCTAAGAATTTTGGGGAAAATTTTTTTGGGCCATTTTCTTCCCCCCCGTGACATTGACCTTTTTTAAAAATTTCCCCCCAAAAAAAAAGGGGGTTCATCTACCTCATAATAAATTTCCCTCCGGTATAGTTTTTCAACTTTCCCGGGTAAAGGGGTTTATTAAGTAAAAGGGCCCGGAAAAATATTTTTCCTTTTTCGGGCCCCCCTGTGACACAAAAAATTAAAATTAGTTTGCCCCCAAAAATTAAAAAGGGGTTTTTTAACCCTTGCCCCTTTTGGGCCTTTTCGGGTAAGTTTTTTCTTATCATAATTTCCCACCCCCGCTTGAAGAAAACTTCTAATCGTCTTTCCAACTTGTTGAGCGTTTTCTGTATATTATGAAAAACCCAATAAAAAAGAGCCTATTCCTTTATATAAATCTCTTTCAAAAGTGAAGTATATCAAGGGGCCTTAAGTGGGGGGGATATGATAAATATTTATTGTTTGACCCTTCAAGCGCCTGTGATAAATAAAGTTGTATAATTTTTTTACCTTATTTTCGTTGAAAAAGTTCCCTTGCTTTAGATTAAAAATCCCTCCTTTTTTCCTGAAATTTTTTACGGAAAAAAAATTCTTGGGGACAAGATCAACAAAGCGGCAAAAGTCGATATTTCCCATTGTCACCTTTTTTCAAAAGAACGGGGTTTACTTGCTTTTTGACGTAAATTTGTGAAAAATACTTAGCTTTCATCTTTAAAAGGCGAGTAAGAAAAGAAAGGGAAATTTTCCCACTAGCTGTTTAAAAAAATTTGAAAGTGAATTTACATAAAAGTTTAAAGGGTAAATACAAAAAAGGGATTGACAATAAAATTTTTTTTTACAATTTATTGGGAAAAAAATATGTGCAAATGTCATAATGTACACTTGGTGTAGCTACTGTATTTTAATCAAGAGCGGATACAGCCTTCGGATTTGGGGGAAATTTTGGGGGGGGGGGTGGGGGGGGGGGGGGGGGGCGAAAACCCTGAAATTCGAGAAAACTGGGGGGGGGGTTTCCGGGCCCGGGGGCAGGCCCCCCGGAAAATTTTTGAAAAAAAAGGCCCCCACTGGTGCTTTCGGGGTTCTGAGGACTTTAAAATTTGGAACGGGAAAAACGACGGGGTTTTGTGATAAAAAAAACCCCAAATAACATGTTAATTCAAATACCCCCAAGTTTTATGACTTGCCCAGACTTTTCTGTGCGGGTTATCACAAAATTTTTTAGTCTATTTCAAAGGGATTTTTAGTGGCAAATTCGAAGAAAAAGAAGAGTTATCCTCCCTCACCCGGCCAGGGTGTCGGCTCGGGGGTCCCCCCATAGTTAAATTTTTGTACCGTCCACAAATTTTTTCCATCACCATGTCCCGTTTTTACGCCAAAAGTACACAACTCCATTAAGGATTTTGGCCCGAATTATGGCCCCTTTTTAATTTGAAATCTTGGTCAAGTTTTTCCCTACTATTTATATTTGGGGTACTTTTTTAATGTATAAATTTGAAAATTTTATCACTTGTTCAAAAATAAAAGGGCTCACCGTAGGCAAGAGAAAATAACTCTGTCCCAAATTTTTTTGGCTTTAATTTTTGGCCCCTTTTTGTATTGGAAAAAAGGGTTTTGTTTTCCCTACAAGTCCACCCTTTTTCAAAACAAATTTAATATGTCTTTTTAACAATTCTTTTTTACATGATTTCAATCAAAAAGGGAAGGTATATAAAATCTGTTTTGGCTGAATTATAAAAGCCCTTTTTTGGGCCCTTTTGAATTGGTTCAGTTTTTTTGCACAAAGTCCAAAGTTTTTTCAAAACTGTGGCTTTGAAACTTGAAAAAATTGTTTTATCAATATGATTTCCACTGTAGGCAAAGAATTATTTTGGCTGAATAAAAACCCCCCTTTTTGGGGCTTGGGGAAAACATTTAAAAATTTTTATAACTGTTTTTATTTTGCCCAACCCGTTTGGGCATAAGGCCTTTTAAACTTTGGGCTAATTGTTTACCTTCCCCACCCATACCTTATGAGGGAAGACTACAAAAAAAGGGCCCAATAGGCTAAGGACATTAACCATTTTTAGCCCCGTTTTAAAATAGAAATAATTTTGTTTGGGTTAAGTATGTAAAATTTTTAAAATGCAAAAACAGTACGTAAATTTTAAACTATTGAACCAAAAACCCAAAATTTTATACAACAATTTTTCTTAAAGTGCTCGCCCTCGGTTTTGGGCGAAAATATTCCAAAAATTTTCCAAAAACAAATTTTTTTTAACAAGAATGTAAAATGAAAAAAAGGGAATTCAACAAAAAAGCGAAAATTACCCAAAGTTTTTGGAAAATGGGTTTGGAAACAGGTTTACCGGGGGGAACCAAATTTAACCCCTCTATTTTGGCTATAAATGGAAAAAATAATAAAAACCCTTTGGGAACGTTTAAATTTTTCCACATAACCATATATTCTGTGAATCCGCAAAGCTTTCGGGGGGCGAGCAGCTTTAAGGAAATCCTTTTTAAAAAAAATTTTTAACAATTTTGGGTCTAATTACATGAAATCAATAAATGATTTACAACTGGTGGATATATTTTCATTACCCTTGGAAATCTTTTTTAAAAATGCCATTTGTCCACATAGTAAATTAAATCAATTACTTGAACAGTTAAAGCTACATTATAAAAGAAAGTACAGTTGGGGCCTTTTAAAAGGAAATAAAATAATTAAAAAAAAAAAAAAATCTTCAAATTCCGGGCCCCCCAGGGTACCTTTTAAAAATTAATTTCAAGTTTTACCCAAAAAACTGTTTTAAAAGAGAGTAGAAAAACAAAACTGAAAACCCCCCTTTTTGTTTTTCCCTGCTGCTCTACTGCGATCGCGTGACCATGCCCGGGAAATAACCGCACTTGGATAAATCCGGGTGGGTGTAAAAAAACGAAAATGGACCCACACAAGAAAGATTTCTTAAATATATATTTATATGAGAGAGAAAAAAAAATCAGAGGGAAAAGTTTAAAAAACGCCGAGCGTTGGTATGCGCCGAGCATTGGTTCGGCCCCCTCCCAGGTAAAAAATTTTTCACTGTTTTGGTGTGTTATTTCAGGTTGGGGGGCGGCCAAGGCAATCTTTACCCCTCGTTTATTTTTTTATTTTTATTTATTTATTTTTAAAAATTTTTTTTTGGGTGGTTTTTTCAAAAGTAGGGTTTTTTAATAGTATTTTGCGCCCAAAATTTTTTTGAAAAGCGGCAAAAATGAGGATACCCTGACTTCATTTACTTGAAAATTTTACTGCATACTAAACCCAAAACCCCCCTTTTTCTTTTTTGTTTTTTTTGAAGCAATTGTATGGATATCTTGTGTAAAATAGGTTTACGACGGATAAAAATCTAGAATCTTAAAAAAATTGTTCCCGAAGGGAGCTGAAATTTTTTATGAAAAAAAAGGGAAAAATTTTTTTTAAGGGAAAAAGCCTATTATTGGGGAAAACAGGGATTTTTCCCCAAAGTGCCATAGAAAAGGCGGGAAACCATAAAATTTTATTTTTAATCACGTTAAAAAAGACCCTTTTGGGGAAAAAAACAGGGTACTTGTTTTTTGGGGGTTTTGTTTTTATTTTTTAAAATTTGCACATGGGGGGGTAATTTCGCTAAAAATGGTGCAAAATCAATTCCAAAATTTTTAAAGATTTTAACATGAAATCACGAATTTGGGTTTTTTAAATTCCCTGGCAATTTTTTATGAAATTTGGCCCCATTTAAACCCCTGCGCATGAAAACTTTTTCTTTAAATAATGTAAAACACTCGAAAATGCGAAAAATTGCACAGAGATGCAAAATTTTTGGGCCAAAAAACCCGGGAAAAAGGGTTGGCCTTTTGAAAAACAGGAAATTTTTTCGACTTTAAATTAGGACTTTTTTAAATGGGGGAACCCGCCCAGGTTTTCTTTTAATTTAAATTTTTTTGATAAATTTAAAAGCCCAAAAATTTCCGAAAAAGAAAAAAAATAGTTTTTAAACCCTTTTAAAACTCGCCCGGTATACTGTGAGGTTTCCCCCTGGGCCCATCCTGACTTGAGCCGCCAATGCGAGCGGGCGAGTGGAAATTTTTCGCCCCGGGGCCCGGGGACAAGGGCAGCGAATGTAGGTATCGTTAAAAAAAAGAATTTTAAGACACCAGAAAATGATTTTATAAATTTGGAAAAAAATTTTTGTTTAAAAAAAACAAATAAGGTAGTTAAAGGGGTTTTTTTGACATTTTTTAAAAAAATTTTTACAAAAACTTTACCATTTTTTCTTTCATCTTCAGCTCCCTTTAAAAATCGAAAAGGAAAGTGAAAAAAAGGGCCCAAACAGAAGCTGGGGAATTTTTAAGAAAAAAAAAGAAAGGATGGCTAAAAAAAATAAACCCTTTTTAAAGATTCCCCACAAGGGGATTTTCCCTTTTCAAATATACTGACACTTCCCATTGTGAACCCTTTTCCCGACCACTTGTTTAAAAAAAAGAAAAAGCAAAGGACCAGTAAATTTTGACATTTGTTTTTTTTGCTCAAAATTATTTCTTGTCATGTAATAGAAACGAATTTTTTATTAAATAAATGTATCATATCGAGCTCAGTTGGTCAGATAGAATTGTATATACATGTATGTATACCCGATTTATGATTATATGAAATTAGTATTACGTATAAAGTAATAAATTAGTGTCATATTGTTTTTATTAAACTATTCTCATTCAATAATTTTTCTAAATAGCTTATTTGTAACGCCTTAAAATTACAGCCATGGATCCGGCATGAATGGATGTTTCCTTTCTCATTGGTCTAAGGAAACAAAGACTGAAAGCAGCTTGCAGAAATAACAGCAGATCAAATCTGGTGTGGAAGATGACAAGTTAAAGGTAAATTATAAATTGAAATCATTTTGAAGTCGTTTCATTGATAAAATCTGTATTATGATAAATATATTAAGGACATCAAGAAAAGCAAAACATCAAGAAGAAACAGTTGCAATACAAGCGTATTGTACACACATGCTTTTCAGGAATTATCAAAATTATGAGCTTGAAATACATCTGATATATTCACATGAGAAACAGAATAAGGTTAATAACATTGTTCCTACAATACGGAGATATATTTTGGAAGAGTTGCCTGGAGAAAACCATATTGGACGAGCCGCTAGGATCCAAATATATCTCGTATTGTACAGTACAATGTTTAAATAACCTTTTTATTCTATATCTAAATTTTTTATTTAAAGATTGAAATGATTCTTCTGCTTCTTGATTTCAAGAACGCAAATCAAACACATAAGCGCCCGTTTCTCCCTTTACATTCGGAACATTCTCGTCGCGTGTCGGGCTTTTTATGTTTACACATTGGAGCAAGTTGAATCCGTCCAAATACGAAAAAATCCAGCTCTTTTGTAACACATGTGCATCAAATATGGTAATATAATGTACGGTCAACGTGAAAACCGAGTGCAAATTAAACGTTCACGATTGGTTAGATGAAATAGACATGAATGATATAGAAAAAAAATTAAATATAAAATTAAAACCAATTATTCAACTAGTAAGGCTGTAAAATTGGTTCATTTTTAGTATAAAAGGTAAAATTAAAAAGAAAGTGTTTGTTTTTTTTACCTTTGCAATATCAAAATATCTTTCACACTTGAACAGTCCATATGTAAATTTTCACTTGCGACAGTTCCACTCCGTGAAAATAGATGCAGCATCTATATGAACTCGATAAAGGCGTTTCAATCTTGCACAGAAACAAACAAATATCCTTCATCTAAATAAAAATTGGTTTTTAGCAATGTCATAGTAATAATAGTATGTAACTTTTCCTTCTTTATTTTAAATATAAAAATATAAAATAAATTTAGACTTTCCTATCAGCACTTTAGAGCATTTCCAATGATATTAAACCATATAAGGTCCTTTAAGTATGACATGTCCTCTGGGCTTTTTTCCGCTATAAATCTACCTCCTGTAAAAGGAGGTAATCACCCAACGCAAAAAAGTATGTGTTTTTTCCCAAAGTTTGAATTTAAAATTCCAAATGATTATACCTTTTAGGTTTTTGCAGTTTTAAGATAGTTTTGGTTGCTTGATTTGTATGTATATTAAGGTAAATATAATACTGTTGAAACAATTACTAAAATGTAATTTTCATTAATATTTTCACCACAAAACACATTTATGACATTTTGGTAATTTGCAAATTGTCCAAATTAAGACAATTTTCCGAGAGGCATTTTCCCGATTTCCACCGTGTCGGTGGCATTCCAAATTGATGAAAAAAAGCCTGTGGTCAACTTATCAAAAAAAGAAAAATATTGACATGGTTAATTTACATATTAGAAAAATAATCAGTTCGAGAAACATCAAGCCATTAAAAATGCTCCATGAAACTATCCCTTAGCATTTACGCGTTTAAGACATTTTCTCAAAGAATAAAACTTATTTCTGGAAATTTACATGAAAATGGTCTAATATCTTTTCTCCATTAACAATAAGCAAAAAACATAAGCCAAAAGTCATAACTGCCACAATCCTCTATGCCCTCATACAAAATTCATCACAGCATGAACTACAACTTTGACTACTTCACATTAACACTGAGGTTAGTCACTTTCCTGTTTTTGGTGAAATCAGTCCCGTGTCAGCTAGCGTGCCGCATAGCTCTTTAAAAATATAGATTGGTTCTACAATATGAAGTTATGTCTGATATGTGCTTGCTATTCGTGCGAGCGTGCGTGCGTGCACATGAATGAATATACAGTAGTGTTATTATTTTTATCCAAAATACTGCTGTCATATGGAATCACAAGATTTTTAAAGAGTAGTTTCTGATATAAAAAATGATGATATTTATCCACACAGTAGAAACAGCCATCAAGGGATTGACTAAGCAGAAAAGGGGACAAATATCCAATTTAGTCCGTCCCTTGCTAATTGCCATGGAGTCCTCCCATTTTAGACCGTCGTCAGTCCAATATTTTACAAAATACACGAAAAGCGTGATTGATAAGTGTGGAACACAAAATTAAAAAAAAAAATTTCCTTGTATAAGACACGTTCTAACATTTCAAAGATCGACAGTAAATAGTGTTCATATGTTATAACGTTTCTACATTACATTTCAGGTAAAAGCAAAGAAGTCCAGCACCGTCATAATCCACAAGTGCAACACACAACATGAAAAATGCAGACTGTGTTCTTAAAAGCAAAAACACTGATTTATTTCTCGTCACAATCTTCAGCGAAATTTGTAAAGATATGTGTTCAACAAACCCCTGTTGGTTTACTAATTTAAGAAGTTATGAATTTTAGACAATAATAGTTTAGTCAATAAGCGAAGCGAACATTTCAGCGCGTTTCTACAACAGTACAAAAAGACCCATGCCAGGACGTGTACAGCTGTACAGCACAAGAAGTGGCATAAACATAATCTTCACTATTAATTTTGTTAAGTTTATAACACACCATAGCACAAAGCTACGTGTGGGCTATTGTGGTTTCCGCTGTGTCGTCAGCAAACAATTGAAACGTAACACTATAGTAATCACTAGTAAACTGAATTGGTTCATAATGTTTACCCTTACGGTATTTCTGCTGCATACATATGAAAAACCGGAAGTGGTGATGAAACGTCATTTAACCCCGGAAAACGTAGAATAAAGCCTTTATTCGGCGTACGGAAACGAAAATCATATTCATAAACTAATAAGTCAACCCGTGGTAAATTTTTCTACAATGGCACTGTCAATTTCTTTCTAAAAGTTTAAAATATTATATTAGAAACATCTGACAAGTTAAATAATTTTAAAACCATTTGTTTAAATTGGCTTTAAATGTGCGGTTCACTTAAATCATGGTCAATGCACCAAAAATAACACACGGACTTAAATATTTTTATTCATCAAATTATAGACCAGGCTATATACGTTTATTTTACACGTGAGAAATACATTAAAATCTATATTGTTGAAAAAAAAACATACATGAAATTTGGTGATCTTCTCATAGACCTCCCTTTATGAACATTGTGTGAGTTCCAAAAAAATTCAAACCAGTCCAGCAAAAAGTCAAGCACAACGACCCTAACATTTTTTATTTGCTGAATTTTCACATTCGTATCTGAAGTTTTGAAAAAAATTGGGTTTAATCGAATTCTACATTGAAAAAAAAATTCTACCCCAAACGTGCAAGAACTTGCCTTACTTAGCCATCTGAGATGAAACACTAGTTCACTAGACATAATTAATACCTAAAACCTTGCATTCACTTTTAAAGCCCACATTATACAAACCCACCTTCACAAAACTTTTGTAAGAATGACTTAAACGTAATAAGCGACAAATAGAGAAAATAAAATCTCGGTTTTGCTGTAGCAGATGAAAAAGTTTGATTTTCATACATGATATTTCATTGTTGATGTAAATGAGCTGCTAAATCTAAATCTATAACCGCTGTTTGGCACCAATAATTTTCCTGTGTCTTTCTGTGTGGTAAACCGTAAATTAAAATCAAATATACATGAAGTCAAAAGCTAGGTGCACTAAATTAAATTATAGGAAAACCTAGTTTTCACACTAGAGGTTAGTTTTCTAATACTATTAGATCTTCATAAAACTTTGTCAGAATGTTTAAAGCATTATGAATAATTGTCAAGTTTTTAAACGTGTTTACCTGAGATCCTAAATAGGTCCAAGTGTCAGATCATAGGAAATAAAACAAATTTAACGATCTAGATGCCCAAAATCAATCAATTGAGACGCCGCCAGAGAAAAACCAACATAGTTGGCTTATGCGACCAGCATAAATCCAGACCAGATTCTGGTCAGGATCCATGCAGTTTCGCTTTCAAAGCCTATTGCAATAGCGATCCATGTGCTGTTCGCTTTCAAAGCCATAGGCAATTAAAGAAACCTTTAGCGAACAGCATGGATGACTAACTGTGCCTCAAATGCGCAGGCTGGTCCTGAATCCATGCTGGTTGCAAACGAACGCATCTATGTTGGTTTTCTAATGCGCGGCTCAATTTTGATCAACATAGAAATATTCCAAATTTTTGTCCTCATGAAACTTTGCCAAGTTTGAAATTGCTTTACCAGATTCAACACTAGGAAACGTTAGTGTGCAAAATCCTTTTCTAGTTGATCATCATAAGTTATCGATTTCTCTCTACTGGAAATCTCTATGTCAACTATCTAGATAAATAATAGGTCACTAGTTAGGGCGATTCCAGAATTAACTGTATGGGGGTGTCGGACGGCAACCGAATATCTATTGACGGTGGTGTGGTCCCATCGGAAAATCAATTTATGGGTGTGGGGTCCATCAAAAATCATATCATCGCAAGTTGGTGGTGGAAGGATTGTAAAAATATTAAAAATATAAGGTGGAAGGGGTGTTTGAACAAACTCTCCCTAAATTACTTACGGACATTTTCTTTACTGACCGGGATACACGGAAACACAATTTGACATTACCGATCTAAGAAATATGAACTTTGTTTTTTAATTGTCTGTTAGACATTAAATATTTCATTTTTTCTGTCTCATCTCCCGTTGAATTTGCGGTCACGTCCCATAATCGTCGAAAGGTTGTCAATCACAATTTCCTGACGTAATATAATCGTGTCATCCACCGATATGTACGATATCTAGCACTTGAGTAGAATTCAATGAAATTCCTGAAGACCGATTGAATATCCTTTTTTTTTCCGCCTTTCATTCACACTCGTATATCTGACTGGCACGTTACGTTGTTATGCCCCAGTTAAGGATGTTTTCGCATACGCCGGGAAAAGAAATAGAATGTGAAATTGAGGCAGGCCGAAACGAAAACATGCGTTAACTTGATTGAAAATTATTTGCATGAAGATCAGTCCGAATATTTTCCTGCTCGCACAAATACACAAAAAACTGGCGTCACATTCCACGTAAAATCGGATGTTAATAAATCAATGGTATCGATTTCATCATCCGATGCGACGTAAATAACATATCGTCATTAACCATATTAAGTACATATCTACTCAGGTATTCAATAATTTACGAAGCACTAGCCACTCGGAAAACCTTTTTTACAATGAATTGTGTAATCGCTAAGAAACCAACATCAATAATATTCTCGACTATGGAAGTCACAAAAGTCGCACACAATTATATTTACGCAAACGTTATTCTTTACTGTTTATATGTGGACCTAACATGTAATTAACCTATACTGAGTGCATCATAACCTTGGTCAACAGTTGTATGTTTGACAAGAAACCGCATTTTGGTTTTGATGAGGTCCGTTTTTACACCAATTAACAATTCTACTATACAAACTTCCAAAATACAAGTATACGGAAAGTATGACAATATCGTAAAAACAAATGCGTTTTTAGAGTGAATGAGTATAATAAATTGTTGCACACACGCGGTTTATCTAATTTTTTTTTCTTTCGAATAGTTTCAGTTTAATCGCTTACGGTATCATCCAAGTTAAACTGTAAAAAATCGTGAACGTCAATTTCTTAAAATATACTTGCATGATCTTTGGTTGAGCATAATAAAAAACAAAAGCCACTTTTCTCGATTTGATTTTGCAGCATTAACGAGGAACTTGTCTTCCTGTAAGTATTCCAGTCATATTCTGTCCCTCCCCAAATTATTGCAAATGGATAGACAAGCCAATCAAAAATAAGTGTCATTCTTGCAGTTTAAAGATTAATGACATTATTTAACGTGGAAGTAAAATAAATGTGACTTGCGTAATATGACTACATATCTTTATCCTAAACATTACCAATCTTAAATTTTATTTTTCATTATACGTTAAACAATAAGAGACAAAAAGAACACAAGATTTACATTACGCGTTTAGTAGCCATTTAAAGGCATGACCCCCAATTTCGCTATAATTAAGGTCCTATATTGGACAATATATAATGAGAAGATGTTTCTAATAATACTGACTTAAAATGCCAAATCAAGAGCGAGTAGAGAAAAAAAAACTTGCTCGGAGTTGGGAATCAAACACAGGCCGCCGCGGCAATAAAAATTTCCTGCGGTCCAGACCAATACAACCACTGAGGAATATGCGCGCAACGGTCCGTTAAATAATAAATATAAAGGCAGTTTACCTTCACTATACCAGTACTCTTGAATGGAAAAAAACGCAAAAACACCTTAATTCTTGGTGTTTCTATAACATAATCTTCAGTATCTAAGTTTTTAAATAAAACCTTAAGAAATACAACATAGTTTTTTTGATTATCTTTTTTTTTTTTTTTTGTCGACGATCTGGAGACAAGTGTCCTGAAAAACAAGTTTCCCAAAACATGTACTGCGGTAAATCATTATTCTAAAAACGGTTGACATATTCCATATATCATGTCCAAAGAAAATACAAGTCTTGTCCGGAGTGGTCATGATACGTGAATGTTTTATAAGACTCAACATGATATTCAGTCTAGAAACTTACTGGATCGATATATACATATTCGTACATTGTTCGGAAGATTTTCCTAATGGTTTTGATTGAACACACCTGCAGATGTGAACGTATACGATGAAACGTGAATAATAAAAGATAATATATGCTAAAAATCATGTCTTCTTGATAACCAGAAGCAGACGTTTCTTCATTGGTATATAGGCGGGAAAACTGCACGTGCCTACCCGGATGCTCCATCTGTAATGACCGCGCCGCATATAAAAATTACGTACCTGGCGGTATAAATTTCCAGCGTCACAAGAAACAATACTGTGTTAAAACGTTCATTTAATTGTAAACAAAATGCTCTACAACCTAAAGACAATGCATGCTTGATTTTTCCCCGGTAAACGAACATGTTTTTTTATACGAGTGAGGTTATAAAAAATCAATGGGTGGGTATAAACCAAATATATCTATTCTAATGGCGAAGTTTCGAAGCGGAAATTAAGCATTTTGGTGCCTCATCAACATTTTTGATATATAGAAAGGAAAACGGTAAATAACTACCGCCATAAGTTATAACAATAGACCTCTCTCCATGTTTCGATTTTTGTACAATAATAATTATAGGTGGTTGGAAGTTATAGTAAATTCATATTATATTATGGGTAGTGTAGGAAAATAAAAAAAATAAGAGTGGTAGGGTTTTTCAAAAAGTGGCTTCCGATCCCATATAATTTATTCTGGAATTCTGCTGCCCTTAGAAAATAGAAAGAACTAGTGTCCACTCAAAAAGGCAACTTTTTCAATCGGATCTTTCAAGATACTTTTATGAAAATGATGTCTGACTTAAGGATGTACGAGCTTTTTTAAAGGGTAGCCGCCAATATTTGAGAAATTTATCGTCGAATATTGCTTACTAACAGAAGTTTATGCCAAAAATCAAAGCTAAATAAACATAAAATATGGTTAATAATGAACCAATTAAACCAAATATATTATGCTTTTTGCGAAAAAATAAATTTTTCGCAAAAAAAGATAAAAAACACTATGTCACCTGGTCAAATCAAAGATAAAACCCTTAAGTACGTAAAGGGGCTGCATTTTACTGGATAATACATATAAATTTAAATCAGAATGATAGCCATGAAATGAAATCTTGGTCAAGTTCGAACTTTGCTATCTCGGGTAAAAAACTAGGTCGCTAGACAAAACAAAGAAAACGTTGTGAATGCGATAGTGGCTGTATTTTAGCATATTAGTATTTCAACTGTCCTTCCGTTCGTTCGATTTAGTTCCGTTCGTCACGAACGTTAACTTTTTGCATGAAGTCACTTCACTCGCCGAACCACTGCACCCAGGAACCTTCAACATAACATGCAGATAGTACTTACTGGGTACACTACCCCACTGACATTGGGTTACCAGGTCAAAGGTCAAGGTCCACAGGGACCAACGTAAACTTTTTGCCATTAAGACACTTTAAACCCCCGCGAACCACTACACCCAGGTCCTTCAAACCTAACATGCTGATGGGGTAGACTATAGAGTACAACCACCCCCTACTGTCGGGGCTTTGAGGTCAACCAGGTCAAAGGACAAGGTCACAGGGGCCAACGATAACCTTTTGCTTGAAGTCTACTTACCACGCGAACACTTGCACCCAGAAACCTTTCAGACATGACATGCTGAAGTACATATTAAGGTACACACCATCTCTCTGACTATTGGGGTCACCAGGTCAAAGGTCAATTCACTAGGGGCCAACGTTTAACCTTTTTTGCAATGAAGGCACTTTACCCTCGCGAACACACTGCACCCAGGGACCTTCAAACTTCTCATGCTGATGGTACTTATGAGTACAACCACCCCTACTGACTTGAAGGTCAAAGTCAAGGTGCTGCGGTGGCATATGTCACCATTAGTGACATCCTCTTGCTCAATTGTGGTTCATGAAATTGGTCAAAATAAATATCTTGAACAAATCAAGGTCAAGTTTGAACATGGGTCACCTTGGGTAGAAAAGCTAGGTCACTAGGACAATCAAATAAAAAACTTGTGAAAAGCAACATGGACTGCAATGTTCACACCTATCTTCATTAAATATGATCAAATATTTTGTCTTGATCAATCTAAGTCAGCTAAGAATAGGGATATCTGGGGTCAAAAACTAGGGCTACCTGGTCAAATCAAGAAAAAAACCTTTTGTACGCAATAGGGGCAGCATTTACACTGGCTATTCCATAAAAATTTGTCGGAATGGCTGCCCTAGATGAAATTCTAGGTGAATTTTCAATATGGGTAATAAATGGTTCAAAAACTAGGTGCAATGTCAAATCAAAGAAACCGATATTCATGAAATTTGCTCACAATGCTTGTCCCTTGATGACATCAGGTCAGGTAGGGAATCTGGATCAAGGGGAGGATCAAAAACTAGGTCTCCAGTCCAATCAAAGGAAAAGCTGATAAACCCTTTAGAGGTCCCGGTTTAGACCATATCAACATGAAATTTTGGTCAACAAGGTTCCATATTGATGTTTAAAGTCTTGTAAGATTTCGAATGAGGGTCACGTAGGGCAAAAACTAGTTAATAAGGTCAAATCAAAGGAAGTTATTATACCACTCTAGAGATCACTTTTTTGCTCAATTTCTGTCCTGAAACTTTTGTCAGAAAATTAGTTTTTATGAAATCTTGGACTAAACATGAATCTGTCATGTGGGGTCACTATGTCAAATCAGTGAAAATACCGTTTACCCCTCAAGATGGATAAGGTCCAATTTTAAGAAAATTTGTCATAATATTTGTATCAATGAAAACACAATGTCAAACATGTTTATACTGGTTATGGTGTGTTTCTCCAGGTGAGTGACCTAGGGTACATCTTAGCCCTTATTGTTTATGATTTCTCACATGTATCGACGCTGATTTGTAGAAAGTTCAAATTTACTGTCCCTTGCCCCCATTTCCTTAATAATGACAATAGACTTAATGTCTGTCTAAAATTAATAGTTACTAGTATGTTAAGAAGCCAAGACTTGTATATATGTGCACATGTATATTTATAAAATCAAACTAATAAAAAAGTATGGATTTCAAGAATTGGGTATTCTGTTATAAACTGCAGTTTAAAGAAATAATAAATAGCATAATTAAGTTATTATGTATTAAGACATAATGTTAACGAAAGGTTCATGAGTAGTGGCCTATACAAATGTATAGTCTAGCGTTTCCAATAAAATGGCGTAAATAGTAATAGAAGGTACATTGTAAGCCGGCATACACTGTAGATAGAGGTACCTGTTCGTATATAAACAGGGGTATGCATAGCAGTGCTTTCCTTGAAGAAACGATGTATGAATAGCATCCCTTTTCGTTAGTTTAAGAAGGTTCTCATTGCATACATTTCGTAGTAAATACATGGTAATGCCAATGCATACCCTTTTCGAGAGTAAGTAGAGTAAGCAATAGCCTACCTTTTCGTAGCGATACCATGGTAATGCATTACATACCTTTTTCCTAGTATAACATGGTATGCATTGCATACCTTTTCCTATTATAAGCAGGTAAGCATTGCATACCTGTTTCCACTAATATAATAAATATGGTAATGATAGCATACCTTTTCGTAGCAGATAATTGGTATGCATTGCATACCTTTTTCTAATAATAATCAGTAGTATAAAAGGTATGCATTGCAAACCTTTTCCGGAATGTATTATCTATAACCATAGCATACTTTTCATAGCAGAATAAATAGTTAGCATTGCATACCATTTCTAGTAAGAGCAAAGTACCTAATCGAAGAAGGATCAGGGTATGCATAGCAAACCTTTTCCGTAGAAATACAGGGTATGACATGGCATACACTGGGCCCGGTTAATATAAAAACTATGATGAATACATG
This sequence comes from Mercenaria mercenaria, assembly GCF_021730395.1. Taxonomy (NCBI): domain Eukaryota; kingdom Metazoa; phylum Mollusca; class Bivalvia; order Venerida; family Veneridae; genus Mercenaria; species Mercenaria mercenaria. Next base: position 10,158 of record NW_026461056.1, on the reverse strand, counting down.
GTAATGCAGCTTTAATGTCAGACCTGAATCCAACAAGACAATTTTTTGTCATACGCATCCCATTATTGCGGATTTCGTGTATTGTTACATGAAGATAGTTTAATAAAAGGTAAGGCCTCTGCAACATCTTACTTCAGCAATATGACTATTTAAATCAGATTATGGTTATTATCCGGTAACCTTACTTCCAGTCCGTCCCGTTATTCTGGACCACATCATTTAACAAGGACGAGTGAAAAATCCATAAGTAATTTGTTTTAATGAGACACATGTTCCAGCTGCGAAATTGTGTCCACAGTGAAGGGTTTACATATGTGAGGCTGGACATTTTTTCTCAAAATGATAATAATTCTCAATCTATAAAATAGCTCGTTTAAAATGCATGATTAAACAAAATTATTTAAATGCCGACCTTCTTGTCCAGAGAGAAAAGAATGGTAACACGCGCTTCAGTGTATTATAACGTCATCTCATACATCAATTTTAACACAAAGTAGCAAGCCCAGACGAGTATTCTCCCTTGAATTACTGAACTCCGTATAACTTTCCTATTTGAAAACGGGTTTCAAATAAAAACATTTATACGTTTAAATCGATCAGAGTCAAAATCTTAAAGAGTCACGGCACTGGTTTTAAACCCAGGAATCGGCAAAACATGATACATTAACTTAATGTTGGAAGTATTTACATGAATGAAAATGTACCTGAGAAAAATATTCGACATTTACATATAGATCTATTTCATATTTTGTAAGGTGGTGTGCGCGGCCCTGATTGCTGCAAACCAATTTAACAAAAAGAAATAAACAGTGGCATTTATACTTTAACTAGATGAATACGTTATTTTTAGTTTTCACTTACTTAATTCAAGCAGTAAACAGCTTTCTGCACACTTGACACAAGCAGCGAGTGTTTTACTAAATTCATATTGCCTGAAGCTGATCAGAGTTACTGGCATATGAAATTTCAAAAAAAAAAAACATTTCAGATCTAGGGAAATGTCTGTTTAAAATACATTCGAATTAACGATGTCATTTACATCACTTTTAGAAAACGAGGAATGTACTTTGTTATCCCCTGACCATTCCCACAACTTAAAAGCTTGCTGTCTTTAAAACATGTTAAACACTAGGCTAATCTTTTTTTTTTCTTCAGACTAGTCCGAAAAAGTTATCAATCCGTATTACAAAATTAGATATTTATAAAATACAAGTTTGTTATTTATTTTTCATGTGTATGATAGAGGGTGAATATCCTCGAGACTGCAACGTCCGTAAATAGTTATTCGTCTTTGTTATCTGCCAGACTGGTTGCATGAGTAACAGAGCACCCAGAATTCGTAAACCGTGCCAACATGTTTCTTTTATTTCTTTCACTCAAAATAATGCAAGAAAGTTTTCCAGTTATTTGAGGAAAACAAAATATTTTAAAAGATTGGTCAGACAACGAACATATTGTTATTAATACGAGAACGCGGCGAATGGGAAATGACGTCACCATGACGCCGGCTTTCCTTAAATTTGGCATTTGACATTTGTCATTCTCCGTTTATATTGCACATATGTATACACACATATATAAAAGGCAAAGTTCGGTGTGTGGGTGGGATGTCTCTTGCGTGCGAGTACCGGGTGCGGTATTTTCACAAGTGGCTTAGCTACGAGTGGAGTTGCGGGATGTGGTGCTTGTGGGTGGGGATATTTAGGTCTCATGTGTGGAGCTGGTAGACTTTCTTTCCTTTTAGTGCATGTTTTGACTAATTTATCTTTTTAAATGAAAATTTCTTCGTCCTTTAGTTTTTCATTTTCATTGCGAAAGTTGCTGGTTATACACCATTCTATTTTCCAAACCTTCACTGAAAACATGCAATAATTAACATTATTTCTTGCTGTCATACTCAATTATCATGCCATCATTTCATGTTGTTGTTGTTAGATACTCTTAAAGGGCATTGATTTCTCTCAATAAAGTTTGAAAACTTTGAAACAGTGCATTCTGTATAACTGCATTTAGAGGTCGCTTGAGTTAAAAGGCTGAACCTTAAGATATTCGCTGCAAAAGACACGATAGGCCTATAAACTGTCTGTTTTCAATATATGTTTAAACCAGACAAGATATCATCGAGTGTTCGCTTTGAAGCTTTGCCTTATTTCCTATTAACGGTAAATCCACATAAAAGTCGGTTAAAGAGGAAAGAGCTTGGTCCGTTTTATACAGCAATATTGCCTGTTATGTCGTGCAAACATAAAATGTGATTTATTACTTTGATAAACCATTAAACACGCTGGTTATTCGGGTACCTACTCGTGTGAGCGATACCGCCCTTTTGTGATTTATGTACATGTAGGTTGTTTCGGGTATATAAAAACAATGCCAACGTATGACAAATATTTAAGAATGTTGAACATTTTAAAGACAGATTCGTTTGAGGCAATGCATTAATTCGCACTGGTGAAAATATCAGTCCTCAATGATATTGATATGACTATAAAATTTGAAGAAATTGAGCGAAATTCGCGTATTTTGACGTTTTGAGACGTATTTTTCTTTGTTCAAAATTGAGATAATTGAATTTGCCACTCAACTTGCTGGAACTATACATACTCTACTACAAAACGTTTGAATCATGTACCTGCAAGTTCTTTTTGTTGATAAAATTTCAATTATATACATCCTGTTGCTGTTTTTGATGGTACCTCTGACGATGGATGAAAATAAACAAAGATACCTACCCGTTTGCACATGGGTACCGTCCTCGTTATGTCAATGAACATTTATAAAACTCTCCTCAGCGATTGCTTCCGCATACGGTACACTAAATAAACACAGTTGAAGGTAATTGCTTTTAGGATCTGGAAATAAGAACTGGAAATGTGAAACCCGACCTTCAGTAGATCTATTTGATTAGAATTTTAACTTTAAAGATGTAAAGCATGGGAGTGGACTGTGTTAGCAGTATTTCACCAATATTAAATCTTCCCTCACACCCACCCTCTATTCTACGAATTCTATCATCTTGCCTTCTTGAAGTTCTTCTTTTTCTTCTGAGTCTTATTATAAAGACGACCAAATTTGTCGCACACCGAGCAAAAGTGCTTATGTTAAGCCTTTTTTTTCTTCCTGAACGGGAAAGTGGACCCTCTCTCTGGGCATGTATTCGTTTAGGGAGAGGCTCTGGCTTCATAAATCTGCCTTTTATCGTATCTTGTAATATTCGCATCTGTTCATAGGCGCTCCCTCCATTAAAGTAGTGCTTATTAGGCGACTTGTTTACAAGTGCATACAATATACACTACTGTATAAGTGTCTTACAGATGACTAACTGAAGAAACAGAAGAAGATATGGAAGTCTGGGTATCAGATTCTATCTCTTTTTATTGTTTGTTCACACACTCCTCACAGCGGTTGTAAACGTTAAATGTACCTCTAGGAGGGAATTTGTGAGATTCAAGATTTCAAAGCCCGCCCGCTTAGCTCAGTAGGTAAGAGCGTTGGTCTACGGATCGCGGGGTCGTGACCCACAGTTTAAAGAATGAACTAGCTTTGAGACATCATACATATAAAAAAGTAATCTATTTGAAATCTATGGTGTTCAGAATATTCTATCAATACTTATTACAGGGTGTTACTTATTGATAAATATGCATGCTTCATGAAGTTTTGTTATAGGTTGCAGTGTACATTGGTAGGAGTTTGTTGAATTTATTTGGTACAATTGGTTCTTTAGATTGAAACAACAATATAAACAGACAACACAAAATAAAAATGTGTTTCTTAAATATAAATAAGTAAAATGTTTCAATTTAAAGGGATGATTTGGCTTTTATTTCGATGATAACATCTCTGGGTACATTTAATCTTGTTTGTTTCTTTTCAGTTCTAATTAATGCCTTGCATGTTATAACTTTATCTGGTATTTCCGAAATGAAGGCTGTTTGCAATTTCATATATTTATTGATATGTTTCGCGGGTGAATTCTCTTACCTATACCCAACGACTGTTAATACTTTCAAGGTCATCTACTACTTCAAGTGCCGCATTATTATGATAAAAGGTAGACTTATTTTGTACTTTTCCAAGTTAAAAAAGAACAATCTTAGGTTTATTTGAATTAACTGTAAGTTTCCAAATATAATATTCTGACATACATTTAATGCAGATTGTAAATCATTTTAAGATTTTGCAAATAACACTGTATCATCTGCATAAAGTAACAAAAATAGCTTGAAGAACATTTCTGAAATATCATCACTTAGCAGGTCCTATACATTGTTTGATAATTCCACTAGTCCTGAACAATAATTAGACATATACGAGACTAAATCATTCTAGAAAACAGAAAATAATATTGGTGATAAATTTTCACCTTGTCATACACCAGTTGAGTTAATAAAGAAATTTGATAGACTTTTGCTACTCTTTACACAAGATTTGGATTTATCATATATTGCATAATATACAGCCTTAAAGACTGTCCCATCAATGCTATGCTATAGTAATTTAATTCATAAACACATACGATCGACAGAATCAAATGCTTTCTTGTAATCTACAATGGCACAATATCAGAGCAGATAAAGGCAGTAAGTTAAAGTATAAAAACCATACTTTAACTTACTGCCTTTAGATTCATAATCACCATTTGCAATACAGAATTAGCAACAGACTGTAAGACAGGTAAGATGATATTTTGCTAAAGTTTAAGTATCAGACGAGCTGTAATAACTTTGAAATAATGTGCAAATGGTTACCAAGAACAAGCAAAATTTCTCGTCGCTTTCTTTTTTTCTTTTAATTTCCCACCATTTTAACTCTGCTTTCAACAGTTGGATGATAAGCAAATTGCTCGGGGCTTGAATTGTTCGACAAACCGGCAAATTACTAAACTTCATGCCCTCTTTACCTACCTTAATAGAACATCACTTTTTCCAACACCTATTTTTCATGAAAGTTCTATCGTAAGCTAAAATAACGATAAAAATAAAGAGGGAGCTGAATAGTTCCTAGTAAAATGCCGGTCAGTTGTGGTCTGCTACCCTAAAATGGCGCGTATATGCTCCTGTCCGCACAATAAACCCCCTATATTCGGTTTCGATCTGCAAATCTTGTATGTGAAGTGTATAAACATATCTCATCTCATTCCATGCATTATGTATTCCAGTAGTAAAAAGGTGTGATTAATGCACTTGTTCTACACGAATTTTTGCACAAAAAATGGTGAAACAAGGATCTGTTTGCTACTGACTTCTTTCGACTACTCAAACGAAGCACATTTTCGACCGAGTTACTGGGTTTATTCCTCAAAACGAAACTCAACATGGGTCGATCGCAATAAAATATTTGACAAAAATCATATCATTTCTGAACAAATTTAATTTTGTTTTTGTTGCAAACATTTTGTACCCCATAACAACTTAAATAACAAGACAAAACGTACGGGAGTCGCAATATTCAATTGAAAATACACCTAAGAATGTGTCTATGTAGCTGGATCTTGAAAGCGAACTTGAAGAAATTATGTGAGAAGTTTTTCTTCGGATAGGCTGCTTCCAGTAGCTGGAGCATAAAAGACCAAAGTTTTATCTTCATCCTAGCTGGTCATTGCATATTAAATCGCTAAATTTTAGAAAATGGATCTGCGTCAATGTAATGTTCATTTCAATGACGAGGACGGTATCAGCTGGATTGACAGAAACAACGAGGATGGTACCATGGTACATCGTCAGAGGTATCTTATTTTCTAGACACTAATTTTACCGTGCTTCAAGTTTTTGTGAAATGAAAGCAATGACTAATACACAGAATGACTGCTTTTCATTTTCCAAACAAAAAATTCCTAATATAATCCAAAGTAATACTATTAATCGTGAAAATATATACCATCGCCTTAAAATATCTTCCTTTCCGCGACAAAAAACGTATTTTTTCACAGTTATTCAGATCATATGAGATAGATATTTGACATGGATATAGTTAAGGTATGATCTTACACATTTAATACTAAAACTTTTCAAATCTTCAGTAAAATACGGAATAATTATCTGTCATAGGTGTGAATTTCCTGATCACCAACATGTACATTAATCACACGAGGGCGGTATCGCTCACACGAGTAGGTACCCGAATAACCAGTGTGATTAAATGTCATGTGACCCTGTATACTTTCCAACTCCTCTACAAACGTCGATGGAAGTCTGGATATCGTAATTAGCTCAGATACTATCTTTTTCTTTTTGGTACTTTATGGTTCTTTCTTGTTTTTTTTAGTTAAATTTGGTTTAAATTTACGCACGAAGTTTTCATGAGTTAGCGCGGGCTATAGTTCATTCGAGGTTTACTACACAAAGCGATAACACGCAGGTTCGCCAAATCCTGACATAGTATTTGCAGAAATATGAGGAGATAGTCTTAATGTCATTTATAATTCTGTAAAAATCATATTAACTGAAATATTTCTGTTTTTTCATATTGTTTTTGTTCTGTTTGGCACATTTAATTTATCTTGTAGAAACATTGATGTTAGTAAATACTCGGAAAGCAGGGGGTGGAGAGAGCCTTTTCGCTGGTCAGAGCCTCGGATTCTCCCTACCTCCCCCCTCATATATAAAAATATTATAAAAATTAGAAAAGAGTTAGGGTTGGGGCAGCCGGCTCGCAGCATACGATTAACCTGTCTTTCTGGGTAGTTTTTAGATGAAATTAAAAACAAAATGCGTAAAGGTAAAGATAATGTGACAAGTATTTGTCGTATTACATATGAACTGTCCATTCTGTATTCTGCCTTATTGCATATGTTCATACATAGTCCGGTTTATGTTATGTTTCCTTTGATATATTGATTGCTTAAGTACATGCATATTTAGTATATTATGGTATTTCTGACTACTATTATATATATTTTGAAGGCGTTTCATTGTTGTATTGTGTTATTGTGTTATTGATTTGTTATATGAACAGTAGTAAACCACCATCTTTTAAACCTATTTTGTGTTAAGTTGTTTGTTTGGTATTAGTTATATAGTAAAGGAAAGAAATAATTTATTTTCGGACGAACGAAGTGAGGAAGAAAATAACATCAATTGTTTTCCCATAGACGTACATTATAACATCATTGCGTGTACGGCTTTTCATGAATCGAAACATGTATCACTAAGTACATGTTTCTCAAGAACTATCTTACTTCTACCAAAATATCGGACGAAAAGCATATGAATTGTGATACTTTATTATGAATGAGGTTACATCGTTGGCATGGCGAGAGAAATTTGTGAAAATGTAGCAAATTTTGTCAAAATGTTTATTAATATACTGTACATGTAGTACAAAATAATAGCTTTGTAAAAAATCACGCTTTTGGTTTGATTAAATGACTGACCAATCAGAATGCACAAAAGTTACTTTGACCTTATTCTCAGGTATACGCATATCTCATTCCCAGTAAGTTGTATTTTTTTAAATGTGGTTTTCGGCACATTTTAAGCAATTTATTTAATTTTTTTAGGTCCCCATTCTCCCAATCAGCTGTGACCCTGTAATAGGCAGTGGAGGGATTGAGGCGCACTCCCTACCTGCCTTACAATGACACTATTAAACACATAATCTAATTTTATAAACACAGTAATCAAATAACAAGAAACTTCTATGTGCTATTTAATATCTTATTAACAATGATTATGATTCAGGAGATTACGTTGTTATATGCCCGTTGTCGCAATACTTTTTAAAGCATTTGAGAGGCACACCTGAACAAGGGGAACAAGCAAGGGGAGAAAGACGTGTTCCCGCTATCAATAGATACATCTGCTGTTATCTCCCTTGCAATAGACAGTTTCATGAATACATGTACTGTATAATACTTCTGTCGTTATATACTGCGTTTTATTTGACCTGGCAGAATGGAATTTATTCTTTGACTTATGCAAATAATGGAAATCTCTTAAAATCGAGAAAAAATATGTATAGCAATAATAATAGTTTTATTCTGCAATTTTCGGTAGAAAAAGTTTAAATTCAACGCTGCATTGGTTACATGTACCAGGGTATGTCATACAGGCTACAAGTTATGCCTCAAACATAGAAAATAAGGCTTTTTGTATTTAAAAATAAAATTCTATGTCCGTCATAAATTGGCAAGAAAATCTCATATACACTGACAATAAAAGCGGTTTCCTGCTTATTTTCATACAGTGTAGCAGGATTAATTATTATTAATAATATAATAAAATAGCTTTGGCCTGATTCAATGCATGTGTTTAATAAATTGGTTATAAACTTGCGACATCGTCTAAAGGACATTTCCGAAACATTTTCTCCATGGACAAAATTTTAAGAGAAAATTTGCATAATTATATTTACTTTAATACTTTCTCTATCATATATTTCAGCCATCAGGGTAATTATGTCACCACGCCCTGTTTTAAAGATATAGACAGGATAAATGTAAGACCAATTTAATACAAAAACGAAGAACTTAAGCAAACTATGAATTATTGTTCGTGAAAATTTAAATCTGTTCACATTTTTTTAGTTTCCCCACTGTATGTTATGATAATTCAAAATTGATACATATAGTTACCAACAAAACTAAAATGAAATATTTAAAGAAAAATAATATTTCTGAGACAAATTCTTGTATAATATACTAAAAGTGTATTAAAAATGCAAATGTTCAGATCATAACTTATTTCAGTCGACGTACATAAACACAAGAACATAGAAATAGGCACGAATGCTTTTTTCAGAGTTATCTAAAGAAAATACTTGTATCTAGATTGATTTTTTTATAAAACAAGAGTGCAAGAATGTCACAATATACGCCCGTCACAGCAAATTTCTTTACTCTAGCACCTGTATTTGCAAATGGAATTTTAATTTTGTGGTTGTTTAGTAATAACTAAGTGTTTTGTTTTTCTAAGTCCTCAAAAAAACTCCTTACCAGGTAGAGATACCTTAAAATTGGAAAGTAACATCTATGTTGTACCACAGAAAAGTGGTCTTGGTTTTTCCCTACGGTCAATTATAAAAAAGTTACAATATAAGTTATTTATAGTAACAACTAGGGGAAGTTAATCTTAAAAAAAAAAAAAAATCCAAAAAAAAATTGTAAGTCCTCACAAAAATTTTTACCAGGTAGAGACTGGTCAAAATACACCTCAAAATTGGATGTAGCATGCATGTTGTACTACAAAAAAGTGGTCTCTATTTTTCCCTACGACTAGTAATGAAAAAGTTACAATATAAGCTATTTATAGTAACAACAAAGGGAAGTAATTCGAAAGAAGGGAACTGCGCATGACACTCCGTCTCATGATGGTGTATAATTGTGTCAAGTTACATCAAAATCCCTCCATGCATGAAGAAGAAATGCTTCGGACAAAGTCATTCTTGTATCTGACCTTTGGCCTCTAAGTGTGACCTTGACCTTAGACCTAGGGACCTGGTTCTTGCGCTTGACACTACGTCTCGTGGTGGTGAACATTTGTGCCAAGTTATATCAAAATCCCTCTATGCATGAAGAAGAAATGCTCCGGACAAGGTTTTCATTCTTGTATCCTTTGACCTCTAAGTGTGACCTTGACCTTAGACCTAGAGACCTGGTTCTTGCGCATGACACTCCGCCTCATGGTGGTGAACATTTGTGCCAAGTTATATCAAAATCCCTCTATGCATGAAGAAGAAATGCTCCGGACAAAGTTTTCATTCTTGTATCCTTTGACCTCTAAGTGTGACCTTGACCTTAGACCTAGGGACCTGGTTCTTGCGCATGACACTCCTTCTCATGATGATGAACAATTGTGCCAACTTTCATCAAAATCCCTCTATGCATGAAGAAGATATGGTCCGGACAAAGTCATTCTTGAATTTGACCTTTGACCTCTAAATGTGACCTTGACCTTAGACCTAGGGACCTGGTTCTTGCGCATGACACTCCGTCTCATGATGGTGAACAACTGTGCCAAGTTTCATCAAAATCCCTTCATGCATGTAGAAGATATGCTCCGGACAAGGTCTGTGGACGCCGCCCGCCCGCCCGCCAGGGGCGTTCCCATAATACGTCCCGTTTTTCAAACGGGCGTATAAAAAGGAAAGTGTCAGCCATTTAATCTAAATCTGTAGATGAAATATTTTAACAAATATTTTTCTTTTGCTTATTTCTGA
>NW_026461055.1:0-2173 GCF_021730395.1 Mercenaria mercenaria | reverse complement strand
GATCATTTTCTTGCAGACGGACAGACAGACGGGGGTCAATCTATAGTCCTCTCCTGTCTCATCTCACTGATATTTTGAAATCGTAAGGTAACATTACTTTGTGCGATTTCCATAAAGAATCGACGATTAATTTCTTGCAAGACATGGTAGGGACCTTGTGTATACATTCAGTTTCTAATTCGTATTTTATGATAGTATATGAGTGTAAAGCCAACTCTGAACACTTGCATGTAAACGATGCTGAAGCATTCAATTAATTATTTAATCAAGTAGGATAGCGAGTCACAGACACTCGAATCCAACCACCCCAATGGATTAGTATAAGCATCGCATGTGGGGGGTGAGGGGGGGGGTGTCGACATTTAATGGCAGTATAAACATGACGACTGATTAAAAGAAACAATTTTATATGCATATTTTTTATTTCATTTACGCATTTCAAGGACATGAATCGCCTTTTGTAATCGCAAGATGGAATACAGTATCATTCGCAAATACGAATTCAGATCAAATATCAAAATTGGCAAGCCGGCATACAGTAAATGTTTTTTTACCGACTAGAGAAAAATTAATTTCATTCAAAAACGCAACAGAAACAAAACATTTTATTTACATACATTTATGGAGTATGCATACTTATTACAGAAAACAAAATGGATAATTGGATTACAAATCAATTTGGCGTGATATTCATCAATTTCTTGACATCGTCGAGAGAATTTTCATGCAATGAGTGTGATCAGTCAACATTTTTTAAACATTACCTGTCAGTTGCATATTATATCATCATATACACATATTTATGTTAGACTTACCGTTTAACTTAAATACACATAGAGTGTAAAGCCAAATAATGAATTTAATGACGATTCGTACCTTTTCCGTGTCATTTTATTGTTTTGATCACTCGCAAGAGGAAGCGGGGGATACAGTCGTTTATAGGGTGTGTTTAACGTGCCCCGCAGTGTATAGCACTGATACATGCAAGGATTGCCTGGGTTCCTGACCAGTACACCTCTAGTTGGGTGGGAAACACTGAAAAGCGTTTCTGAAAATTCCCGAGTAGCTGCCGGGGATCGAACCCCCGACCTCAGGATTGGAAGGCCAGTGTGCAAACCACTGAGCTATCCGTCCAGGGTATAGAGGATAGGTTGATAAATTTTGTATTTAAACTTGAATTGTTGTATAAACTTTCATATCATTCTTTTACTGGCATGCAGGTAAACATTCTAACATACATTTTAAATGTTTGCTTGTTGTGTTACTTTTCATATGTCATCAAATGAAAATCGAGACTATCCTTTACTGACTAAATCAGGGTGTATGTAAAAAACATCAGTGAATGAAAAGTATTTGATAGAAATTTAAAAAGCTGAATGTTTTCGAAAAAGAGAATACATTATTATTCTGATTTAAAGTAAAAAAAAATCTTGTTTAGATGTGGATTTTAAACTAACAATGGAAAAAATGACCAAAGCTACCTTTTACACTCTAAATTAGCGCATATGTAAACAATGGCATAAAGAGAAAGAACACATGAACTTCTATTAAAAGCTGAATGTTTTGAAAAGATTAGCTGTTTTCCGTCTGATATACTGAAAGAATACCAACTTTCATTTCTTTGAACTGGAATGCAGGAATAATTGTTAGCCATCTGCTACACCTTAAAGCATTGCAGTAAATTTCAATTATTAATTTTGTAAAACAGTGTAGAGCACGACAAAAAAAAATCTATTTTTATACAATTTATGGGGTTCTTTATTTCATGCGTTATTAATTTTATTTTTACACGTTTTAGAAACACACGGGTTCAACTTTTATTTAGCACTACAAAATATTTTGTTTATTTCCCGTTCGATAATTATTTTTTATTGTGATACCATGACAACACCTGGAAAATGTGTACAAAATCAGCAGTTCATGAAAGTATATTTTCCTTTCTAAAAGAAAGTTTTGATAATATTATGATCTTTATTTTTCTTATATATATGGTATATCATTAAATGACTCTAGTCAAGTAAATGTATATATATTTTATGTTAGAAAAATGTCAGAATTTTACAATTTGTTGTAAATTTCAAACCAATTAAACAGAAATACTTTCATAACTAATGAAGGTTACTGCGCATGCGCTGTTGGAGACAGTATGTATTTCTGTTCTTATAGATATTCT
>NW_026461054.1:0-20266 GCF_021730395.1 Mercenaria mercenaria | reverse complement strand
GATCTCAATAAATGTAAGCTTTTATCTGTTGAGGTACGAATGTCACTGAGAACGAATGGCTCATCCGGGCTGTCTGTAGCAGTTGTTGACCAAACTTCTCATATAAGCATATTCTCTATCGCGAAAATAAATCGTCGTCTCGGATTTGTAATTCCCGTTGCAGTTAATTGAAAAATCTCTTGTGCCAACCTGAATTAAAATGTGCACGCATTAAAAGATATATAAATGGACTCCTGCAGTTGAAAGATACAGAGAATTATAATAATTATCTATTAACGCTGTGAAAAAAATATCAGGGCAGGGATGACATCATTTAACTGTACTCATTTCGTCGCGTAAAGAAAATAGATATACACGCTATTTAAAGTGTTTCATTGGCATTTAATGGTTATATTAGGCTAACATCTATCTCCTACATTATATTTTATTTATTTATTTGGGTCTTTACGGCGCACCAACACAGTACAGGTTATATGGCGCCAAACACGTACAGGACTACAAATTTTGGTTTCATATCTCATTTACATCGAAATAAAAAGATGAGGTATGGAATCAAAATTTGCATACCTACTGGAATCACAAAGTTACAGCAAAACCAAGTATTAAGACCCTATTAGTCGCCTCATGGGGCACATTATATTTTATATAAAATGCATGGTGTCTATTGTGCCGACACACGTAGCCAGGCCAATCGTTACCTCATTTTTGAAGAATTCTCTTCAAACTGACACAAAGTAATGACATAAGTAAGGAAGATATTTTTAAAGAGGGGTTTTACCTGCAGCAATTGTTTACTTCAAAAGCATATAAAGTGCAGTGATGTCATCGGAATAACACTTTCCCATTTTATTTATACCAAAATGATGTCAAAAATACAGCCACAAGTTAAACCAAAGGTAGCTTTAACATAAAAATTCGTAGCCATTTATCGTGAAAAAAATAGAGTACCATAACCCGTTCGCCGTCATTATGCTAAATTAGTGTTCTATAACCTGTCCGCCATTACGCGATTCCCCGTTTTTTGGTTGTTTTTTTTTTTTATATTGTTAGATGCACAACAATTCTTTTGTACAGTTTTGATTAAACATATAAAAGCGACATAATGAGTTGCGTTGCTAAGACATTTTTTATATTTTATTTCAAACATCTCTTAAAACTTTGTGACTGAACAAGTTCTGAACGATATTTTTGCCACTAAAAGTTTTAATTAAAATGATCTGATCCAGAATTTCCAGTCTCGAGGTTAGTATAATATTCTCGCTATGATTTATTGTAGACAAGTAAAATATTCATCAAAAACGTCTGATCTTTTCATTTTAAAATGCTTTTTATTTAGCAGTCCTGTATTCAAGTATGAAATAGGAAACTAACTAGTATAATTTTAAGACACATGTATCCAAATCTTATAGATTAACCTAACTAAAATATAAAAAATAACAGAATATCAATATAATGATCATTATTTCGGATAAGTGTTACCGAATATTCGATGCTATCAGTTCACCAAGGCTATCTTTCAAACTGAAGTTTGGTCATATTGGTCATATAACGAACATCAGAATAGGAATTTTTGTTTCTCAACAATTTAAAAATACCATATCAAGAAAAACAGATGACACCGTCAGGAATCGAACCCGGACCGCCGCGGCAATAAAGAAGTTTTCCGCTGTCGTTACCAATAACGCTGAGGAGGGTTTGGTGTTCAGTGCGCGTCAAATATACAAACGTTTCATAAAAGGTAGTTAAACAACTAATTCTCATGTGTTTCTGTATCATATAGTCTGTCAGTAATTAATTTTCAAAGCATTCTTAAGAAATATAGCATTATTTTCCAGAGATCTAAAAACAAATGTCGAACGATCTGGAGGCAAATGCCTTAAATGCCTGTTTTGGTATCTTTAATGTTTCGTTTAAAATTGCGTTATTTTTTTCTCATTTTAGTCCCAAGATTTACATATCTTAATAATTAATCTAAACCTGACTTTACTGTAAAGTTTTTTCATTCAATTCTAAACAGGTCTTGATATCTGTACGAAAGTAAATACGAGCATACTCTTCCGTCTCAGTGGAGAATGCTTCATGAAACAGGACATTTCATTTAACATAGAAAAATAATAATTGCAAAAAATACAACCATATATAATTTCCTCCAAGTTAATCATTAGTGTGCTAAAAAAAATTGCTGTGACTTTTTGTACAATGAACATGGAACATAAATAAGGCAGTTGTAGTTTAAAACATAACCCAGTTAAATGATCGTGAAACATTCCGGACGTGTCTATTTTAAGATTGACAGTTTTAACAGATTTAAAGGCAGTTTTAAGGAAGCGAGAGAGACTGATGAAAGTGGATTTCTTGTTTTCTGAAAAATGTTCTAATTTTGCTAAATGTCTTTAATCCATTCCAAATTGACAGTTGACATTTTTATGCTTTAAATATTATTAGATATTTAGCACTGTACAAAGTTTTGTTGGCCTGACAGTATTTCATTTGTGTAAAACTGTCAGTTTCCTGGATTCTATACTAGTATTTACATCCACATCTTTTTCACGTGAATCATAGGTAGAGGACCAGAACGATTGTTTAACACTATTTCCCAAGACATATATAATAGCTGTATCTAATTCAATATTATCTTTCATAATACTGTTTTGATCTAAACTAAAGCGGGTACCACCTAACAATTAATGGCACAAGTTCATATTTTAATTGGTTTAATGGTTATTTTCAAATAAGTACTATTACTTTATTTTTCATTTCATTATATATGAATAACCTTTTTATACGTTAACGTGTTTCTGAACTAACAATGATTTCTTTATTCTTATATTATTACTAATATTACTTTTTTTGCTTTTTTTTATTATTATTTATTTATTTATTTCAATTCCGTGATAACTACACTACTAACAGCTTTTTCTGGTAGTACAACAGATTTTGTTTTGGTTGTAGCATTTTTGAATACAGTGGCGATTGCGTGTTTGTTCCCCGAGTTTGCGTGATAACGCGAGCAACACGCGTGTTGAATGCGAAACGTGAAACGTGTTGCACGGTTAGAAATGCGTGCATAAACGAGAAATAGTTACTGCTTTTGCTCATCGTGCAGCGTGCGCTGCCGCGCAAATAAATGTTCTCTTGCGCATGCCCAGCGTGCCAAACCGAGAAGGTTAAATGCGCATGCCCAGCGTGCAAACCCGAGCAGGTTAAATACGCATGCTCATGCAATGTACATTCGGACTTATGCGAACGAGATACTACAAATCACACTAAACACATCGGAGCTTCCAGAGCTTGCCTCGAGATACTAACCAGTGGGATCGAGGTACTACCAGTTTATATCTCTTTGCTGCGAGATAACAAAAATATACTTATGACCTCGTTGAATCCGTTAGGTGGTATACCGGCTCTGAAAAGTAAATTTACTTAAAAAAAAAATTCTTATAGATCTCTGTCAATAAAAGATTTTCATGCGAGTTAAAATATGCATTGTATTCATCTGAATATCTAGTCATTAATGTTTCTCGTAGCATCCGTGACGAATGGTCAAGGTCACTTGCCTCTAACCGTTATGGGTTCAAAACTGCGATTGGGGTGTAGAATGGTCATTTCAGTTCATTTCAGAAAACTGTCCCGTTTGTAACAGCGGATTGTGTATTTATATCTACAATGTATTAAAGAAGTAGTTTTGATAAAGACGTTTAACCCAACAAAAATATTGCTTGGGACTTAATGTCTGATTATGATTTCTTGCACACCGGACTGGCGTTTCCGGTGATTTTAGCCATGCCGTCAAAACCCATCTGGCACCCCCATGCCAGATGACTCTCGTGCTGTTAATGACAACTTCATGCACTGATAATATGTTGTTTATGTAAAATTACGAAAAAAGCAGGTCCCTTGATAGTTTCTCTCCGATCCTTATAGTATATTTCTTGATTCAAAATACGTTAGTTTACCGTAAGAACATAACGTTACGCTACAAACGATAAAACTAAAATGGAACTTTGTTATTGTGCGTAACGCAAAACATCATGGCGTCATTTCTGCTTACGGACGTTAATTTCCCGCGCTCTACTATAAGAGAGTGCTACAAAGAAAGTATTTCTATCTGTTATTTGTAAAATACGGTATGCAAGAAAAATAATCTGCAAGAATAAAATGCTAACATGTATACGACATGCAAGAAAAAATATCAGTCATGTGTTTACGAATAGGATGGAAATATCCGTCACTCAGCCACCTGCGCATGAGCGGTAATTCGGCAAGCCTCATTACCGCCCAATGCGCAGGTGCCCTCTGAACAGATATTTCTATCTGATTCGTAAACACATGACAGATATTATTATTCTTAAGTTATGCCCTTTTAGCTCACTGTAGCCAAAGGCTCATGGTGAGCTTTTGTGACCGCTCAATGTCCGGCGTCAGTCGTCCGGCGTCCGTCCGTCAACGTTTTCTAAAAAGATCTTCTTTTTAGAAACCACTTGGCAGAATTTCACCAAACTTCACAGGAATAATCCTTGGGTGCCCCCCCCCCCCCCCCCCCCACCACCCCTTTCAAAATTGTTCGAAGAATTGAATTCCATGCAGAACTCTGGTTTCCATGGCAACTAAAAGGAAAAACGTTAAAACGTTAAAAATTTTCTTGTCTAAGATGGCATGGCGTAGAGCCTTACTATTTGGCATGTGCATCATCTAATTGTCTTCTATGAAAATTGTTCAAATTATGCCCCTTGGTTGAAAAGAGGCCCCGCCCCGGGGGTCACAAGTTTTACATAAATTTATCTAGGAAAAATCTTTAAAAAATCTTCTTGTCTAAAACCAAAGGACCTAGGCCGTTAATATTTGGTATGTAGCATTGCCTTGTGGTCCTCTACCAACATTTTTCAAATTATAACCCTGGGATGAAAAGTGGCCCTGTCCCGGGGGTCTCAAGTTTTACATAGACTTATATAGGAAAAAATTAAAAATCATTTTGCCTGAAACTGCAAGGCTTAGGAATTTGATATTTGGTATGTTGCATGGCCTTGTGGTCCTCTGCCAAAATTATTCAAATTATGCCCCTGAGATGAAAAGAGGCCCTGCCCTGGGGGTCCCATTTAACATAGACTTATGTAGGGACAAACAAATATTTTGTCTGAAAGTTCAAGGCTTAGGCCTTTGATATTTGGTATGTAGCATTGCCTAGTGGATCTCTAACAAGATTGTTCAAATTATGCCCCTGGGACGAAAAGAGGCCCCACAGAGGGGTCACTTGTTATATGATTTATATAGGAAAAAATACTTCAAAACATATCAGATCATATTTCCTACACTGCTTAATTATAATTACCTGAAGACCCCGAGCTATAAAGGGTCACTTGACTCTGACCTTGACTTACTGAACTACTTTCTTGTTTTTTAAGATGCAGCCTTGAAATTTGGATGACATGTACAATTTTGCACACTGACCTTATAACTGACTTTGAGTGACCATGAATGTGAGCTACTGACCTGCTTTCTAACTCTTTAGCATTAGTTTGCCATTTTAAACATGTGGCTCACATTACTTAGGTGAGCGATTCAGGGTCATCATGACCCTTTTGTTTTGTAAAAAGATATTTAAATAATTCGTCCTATATCTGATTCTATTTTCTCGTATAAGTTTATATTCTACTTTATTTATTTTTCTATTACTCATTTCCAGGGGCAGGTCATACAAATACCATGTTTACGACATTATTGTTCTTTTTACAGGTCATGTAAACGTAAAAAATAGTCATGCGAATGGACATCAAAATGGTGACACAGATCGGTATTTGAGACTTTAATCTTCAGGATATAACTTCATAAAACTGGCGTATAAATCAAACTGCTAGTAAAACTGTTGTGTCTCTACGTAGGAATGATACAATATTTACGTATTCATTCAAATGATGCCGTTCAAGGTAACAAAAAGAAGCTAACATTTGGCAGTGTGAGAAAGGAAATTTACTTCTGCATGACGGGAAAAATGATGTTTGCATGCATATTTTATCGGAGGCAGCTGCAAAACCACCAACAGGAAACTCTTTGAAATTATGTTGTGATAGACTGTTTGACTGTTTTCGGCTCGCTTTGGCGAGACGATATTACGACGGTTTTATACGAAAACCTGCGATAAAGTCCGAAAATCTTGCTTGTGGAGAGAAGAAACTTGATTATTATGTTCCCGTTAAGGAAAAAAAAATATTGCGTCGAACCAGCAGCTGTGTGAATACACTCTCGAGAAGAAAGTCACTGCGTCGGGCCAGCAGCAATTTTCTACTGTCATCTGAAGATAGTGTCTTTCAGGAATAAAGTCTTTTCGCTGGACCAGCTACTCTGCCTAACTGTGACATCTTTTTCTCTGTCTCTCCTTCCGGTGGTGCTCAAACTCCGGAGCTCTCGATCCATAGGCGAACGCAGTGCTGTGATTGTGTCTTATTGTAGAGCGATGTTTAAAAATGTTAAAGTAACTATTTACGACGTTAAATCGGCAACGGCCGCATACTAGCGTTTTTATAAATCTAAGCTTGTTAACATTAAATTTATTTACAATTAATGTGCGCAGCCACTGCTGCAGACGACAATTGATATTGGAAGCGAGATAAGAACAGACGAATACAATACATATCACTTCGCGCGAAGGTAACCACAGAGACAGTTTGCTGAGGTATTGACTCACTAAATACTCTATATGAAATAGGGGGACTTTGAGCTGCTGCAGAGCGCACTGAGCAATGCACACACCGCGGGCCATTTGAAAGGTCTGTTACTTAGTTATTTTTCTTGAGGAATGTTGTCAGAGCAGTATACAAATCGAAAGAATGACTTATTTTCCGTGACAAGTTCTGCTTTTTACGACGAAAATGCTACCAACATATCAAGGATAAATATGTTAAATGATCTGAGCGAAAATGAATACATCACAAGAAAGGAATGTATTTCTACAGAGCCAAAACTGCAAACTATTAGAATCCGTTATTTTCTGCCATTTTTTTCGTGCCATTTTCCTATTTGTTCATGTCTGTATACCTACTGAATTGCAATTTTGCACTTTTGAAACAAACACTTTTACAATGCAGAATTTAATTGAATCCTGATTTTTGAAAACGATGGACATTCAGCTATTAAAATGATCAGATCTTATGCTTGATTTATTGTAAGACCGATTCGGCCTTAATTTGTTCTAAAATTGCAGTAGATTGACAGTTTTGATACTTCAACAATGTTTAAACCAGTGTTCATGTATTTTGTACCTGTACAAACTTGTTCTCCGCATGTAACTGCCATGAATCAGAAGTGGAGGACAATTATTTCAGGTACAGTGTCTTTTATCAAATCGTCACGGAGAACATACGCCTCGTCCGTGAATCGAACTCACGACCCTGCGATACGTAGACCGGCGCTTTCTTTAAGCTTAGCGGGCGGACCTGAAACAAGTAAGTAACCCTGGAGTCTACAAATGGTTTGATTGTTGCAGCTATCTTTTATCCACTGAATGACAGATATTACTGCACAAGACCAATTATTGCCTTTTTAGCTCACCTGTCACATAGTGACAAGATGAGCTTTTGTGATCGCCCTTCGTCCGTCGGCCGTCCGTGCGTCCGTGCGTGCGTCAACAATTTCTTGTCTGCACGATAGAGGTTTCATTAATGATTTTATTTTAACCAAACTTGCACATAACTTGTATCACCATAAGAACTTGGTTCCTTTCTTGAACTGGCCAGATCCTATTATGGGTTCCAGAGTTATGTTCCCTGAAAGGGCCAAAATTGGCTATTTTGACCTTGTCTGCACAATAGCAGCTTCAGGTATGATTTTTTTTTTAAATCAATCTTGCACACAACTTTTAACACCATAAGGTCTTAGTTCCTTTCTTGAACTGCTCAGACAGAATTATGGGTTCCAGAGTGATGGCCCCAGAAAGGGCCAGAATTAGCTTTATTGACTTTGTCTGCACAACTTTATTTATGATTTGAATTTAATCAAACTTGCACAAAACTTGTGTCACCATAAGATCTTGGTTTCTTTTTTGAACTGGCCAGATCCCATCTTGGGTTCGAGAGTGATGGCCCATGAAAGGGCCTAAATTAGCTATTTTGACCTTGCCTGCACGATAGCAGCTGCATTTATGATTTGACATTAACTAAACTTGCGCACAACTTGTGTCACCACAAGATCTTGGTTCCTTTCTTGAACTGGCCAGATTTCGTCATGGATTCTAGAGTTATGACCCCTCAGAGGTCCAAAATTTGTTATTTTGGCTTTGCAACCATATAGAAAATTATTATATGGTTTGACTTGATACGAACTTCCAAAATATCTTCAGCAACAATAAATCTTGGATTCCATGAGTTATTTTATATCTGATTACCCCCCTGATTGTAATCAAAATGGATTTATATCAGTAAGTACTTATAGGACTTATTTAAAATTTCATTATTATCATTAGTTGGACTGAGACAATCAGGGTAGATAACTATGGACTGATTTCAAATTACCTCCCTTTATTTGAAATTAAAATGGGTATATCTCCGTATCTAATGACGATACTGATCTGAAATTGCATTTTTGTCATCAGATGGACTTGGACAATCAGTGAAGATACATATTGACTGAATTTATGACAAATTACCTCCCTTTATTTTTTATCTAAACGAATAAACCTTAGCAGCTTCTAATGAGATTTGTTTGAAACGTTATTTATGTCTTCCATGGTAAGAAATAGTCGTATTAGGTAACGCTTGATAGAACATGTATCGATATGAATACTTTACTAATATATTGTTGTATAGGCTTGTACTCTATATCTTCTACATGCATATACCAATGCATGATTACCTCCCCTGGTTTTAACAAAAATGTAGAACTCATTTAGAATTTCATTATTGTTTTTAGTTGGACTGAGGCAATCAGGGTAGATAGTATCGACTGATTGTATGTCAAATTACCTCCCTTTGTTTCAAATTAAAATGGTTGTATCTCAGTAACCAATCAAGATACTGATTTGAAATGTCATTTGTGCCATTAGATGGACTCGTACAATCAGGGTAGATAACATTAGACTGAATTTATGACAAATTACCTCCATTTATTGTATGAAAACGAATATATATCAGCAACATCTAATGAGATTGGTTTTAAATGTTATTTAAGTCTTCCAGGGTAAGGAATATCATGTTAGTACAAAAATGCAGCATTTGAGCCTAGGACCCTTTATGTCAAAACTTGATCATATCATTTTAAGCAATGGTACTCCGGTGAGCGATACAGGGCCATCATCGTAGAAGTTGCTTATTACGAAAATGATATTTTTGTTTTTAACCTTAATTACTTTAAAATATTTTGTGTTTTTAGGATAGATGATACATCGGTTTTTATCACATGACGTATTTAAAAGATATAAATGTAGCTACTCCTGTTTTATTTTGCTTTTTACTGTATTTTCTTTCGATATAATATATTAGTACCAATAAAGTTGATTTATTTCATGTTGAGATTTTAAATATTTTTATTCCTTTGTCTGTCTATTCGACCTCTATCTATCATGAAAACAATAATCCAATATCTGCGCTACCAGACGCATTCGTCGATTTCCGTACTAATTGTTGTTGTAGTAACACGGGGATGGGTGTCGATAATTAACAGCTTTGGTCATTATCCGATGCATTTTCTGGCGGGCGGTTTGCCAAACGATATACTTGAATGAAGTTTTAATAATATTAAAGTGTTAAGCGGAACAAGTCGAAAATTTATATTATACTCTATCAATTGTCAAAAAAAGTGATATTTAAGAATACGAATATGTTATCTAAAATATTTAGAAATCGTTACATTTTATACATCTAACATAACTTTACGTTCTTTTCGATGTACAAAAAAAGAAATATTTACGCACAAGAAACTGTCTGTAAATAAAATAAATATTCAAGAATATGAATAGGTCATCTAAAATATTTTAAAAGCGTAACGTTTTTATGTTCAGTAATACTTTAACATATGATAACATATTAATATCCAGATCATATTTTGCATATTATGGAAATAAATCTTTTTTGGCCAAAGCATCCTACCTCAAAAATTTTGTTGGCCAAAACAACCTAGGTCAAAAGATCCTAGGCCAAAACGTCCGGGCCAAAACGTCTGTGGCCAAAACGTCCGTCCTCTATCTGAAACTGTTTCCTTTTTGTCCTCTGCCAAAAGCGGAAGCATATTGTTTTTGTGTTGCCCGTCCGGCTGTCAGTCTGGGTGTTTATAATGCGGATTGTATTTAATCTAGCATCGCCACATTTTACATCACGTATTATCCCCCTTGACTCGGTAAATGCAGTTTATGTCCTTGATTTGTTTTATAAACATGAAAATAGTATTTAAGTCAAAATTACCAGATGTCATATAATGATAATTTAACATAGCGCAGCTACGCATTTGCGGATCATGATGTGTGTGCATGGGCGGGGGTGGTGGGCTCTGTGGCCGAGCGGTTCGTGTCGCTGACGTCAAAACATGATGCGTGTGCGTTACAATTTGTACGCTATTTCTAGAGTACGCCCCCTCGAAAAGAGATAGATATATCTCAAGTGGTGCAACCCAACGTACATGTCATCTGATTGAGTCTTCTTTTTTGTCGCAATATCATCTTTGAAGTCTGTAAATTCTAATCAAATTTCAAAGGAAAATGAAAGATATATAATTAAATCCGTTACTGGAGAAATTTCTCGTTCAGCTGCCAAATACACAGAACTTTGAATAGCAATTTAGATGGAAAAGCAAAGGGTAGACTTTTCTTTGGCCGAATTATTACGGTTCCCTCCCATTTTTTATATCAAATGAAATATACATGTATCTGTATCGCAGAAATAGGTCTACAACTGTTTGAAAATTTTAGAAAATATTTAAGCCATGTGTGTAATACGTTTTTATTTTTATAAGCCAGTAAAGCTTTTCGTCTGACGAGAAAATCGTTCATCCCCCGCGTTTTACTAATGTTCGAACGTAATTTCCGATTTGACAGTAAAACTTGAAAACTTGATAAATATGTTAAACACACTAAAACAAACATTTTTGTTGAAGTTTAATGAATGACTTTTTAGAACCTCGGGCAATATTTTTTCCCACTTCTTACCGGCAAGTGATTCATCAAGTTTCTAATTGCATCAGGTCAGAAATAAATTTCCTTTAAAATGTTTCTTCAAGTTACGAGTTCAGTACAGGAAAATATACTTTTGCACTTTAGACCAGTTAATAGCATAAATGGTGGGCCGACGACTTAAATAAGGTGATATCTTATCAAATTTAACCCTACACGAGAATGAAAAGGGTCCCCATAATACGAACACACAGTCAAAATATATTTGGTCCGTTTTGACATGACTTATCGCAGAATTTTCCATTCTTTCACATAATTCATTCCTTTCCCCAGATATATGACTGAGTGCACTCGCATGAACACTACGAGTTTAATTACAAAAAAGAGTTATTTTAATTGAAACATAGACTAAGTGCGTTTAATTTATTAGAAGAGTTCGATTTTAACTGCATGAGGATGGTTTTAAACAGCTGTCCGTATTGGAAAAGTGTTTCTACAATTTATGTGACAGGAATGGCCGTACCGGCGACAGTAACCATCACTTTCCTGAAGCAATACTGAGCCTAAACCTAAATCTGAAGCATCTACTCTCAATATAAAAGTCTGATCTAAATCTGGCAACTTCAAAATAGGCGGACCCATTAAGCTAGCCTTCAAAGTCTGGAAAGCCTTTTCTTGACTTTCACCCCACTCTACAAGATTTGGCTGACCCTTTTTTGTCAAATCTGTGAGCGGAACTGCAATGGCGGCAAAATTGGGGGATAAACTTTCTGTAAAATCCGACTACACCTAAGAATGAACGTATTGCCTTCTTGGTTTTCGGTCTCTCGGCATCCTGTATAGCCTGTACTTTATTTGGAACTGGTTCGAAAACCGTCAGTTTGTTGACCTGGCGAAAATCTATACAGAACCTTATACTGTTATCTTTTTTCCTTATGAGGACAATAGGGGAGGAAAATGGAGTATTTGATGGTTCGATTACTCCCAACTCCAACATTTTATCTACTTCCTCTTTCACTACTGGCTGTGAATGAAAAGGAATAGGATAACCCTTTACTCTTATCGGATCTGTAGTTGACAACTGAATATC
The DNA here is from genome assembly GCF_021730395.1 of Mercenaria mercenaria. Taxonomy (NCBI): domain Eukaryota; kingdom Metazoa; phylum Mollusca; class Bivalvia; order Venerida; family Veneridae; genus Mercenaria; species Mercenaria mercenaria. The sequence continues at coordinate 8,084 of NW_026461054.1, read as the reverse complement.
ATGTTCAACTAAGTTAGTATTTCCAGGAATATCTGTCAGTCATCTGAGAAATTTTCTAACAAATCTACGACTTCCTGTTACATGCTACTGGTAACTCTGGATTTACCTCTACGTTTTGTACGTTTCTGTACCCTGCTTTATAGGACACAAAACTATATCCTTTTCTACTCTACTCGAAAATCATCACTACTTCATTCGGATCTAATTTGTCATAATCTCTCTGATCCTCCTTCACAATAGCTGCTCCAACTACTTAATATACCCTTATCTGGTATAGACTTACTATCATCCTTCCTTTCACAGTACTGTTTCAGCATGTTGCGTGAAAAGTTTTCAACTTTCGTCTACATCTACCTGTAATCTAATCTATTTACTACCTCTACTACTATGTAAGGCCCCTTCCAATGTAACAACAACTTTTATGTTCGTAGGTAAAAATACAAGTACCTTACTACCTGCCTTATAAACCTCCTATCTCTAGCCTTCCTATTGTAAACTTTTGTTCTAGCACTACTTTTGCTAACTGTTGCTGAGCATCTTACACGTATCCTCCAACTTTTCTTGCAAATCCATAACATACTGGTAAGTGGTTTAACCTCATCTTTCTCCGTCTTACCAGCCCATAACTCTCTTAGCACAGTTATCGGTCCACGGATTCTTCTACCGTAAAGTAACTCAAAGGGAGAAAATCCCAAACTTTCTTGCGGAACTTCACGATAAGCAAACAACATAGCATTCAAACTATTCCCAATCTCTGGGTCTCTCACTACACATACGCTTCAACATCTGTTTTAAACTACCGTTAAACTTCTCTACTAAAACCGTTACATATAGGGTGATACGGTGTTGTAGTTAACTGCCTTAATGACAATAACCTACTTACTTCTCCCATAAGTTCTGACGTAAACTGCGATCCACAATCGGTAAGCATTTCCTCTGGCACCCTAATCTACTATACATATCTACTAATGCCTCTGCTACTCTCTCAGTTTCAATACTAGGTAGTGCTATGGTTCCGGATATTAGTAGCATATCTACCATAGTCAAAATGTACCTGTTATTCCTATCAGTCATAGGTTCGATCGGACCAACGTGTCGACAGCAACTCTCTTAAACGGAGTATCAATCAAAGGCTTTTTTCCCTAAGGGAAACTTTATTACTCTCCCCTTAGCTATAGAAACGTTGACAAATACACATGACTGACAGTACCTCCTAACCTCTGCCATTACTCCTGGCCAGAAAAATTCGCCTAATACCCTATCCTAGTTTCCCTTACACCTAAATGGCCTGACAGTAACGAATCATGTGCAACTTTCATCACAGTTTCTCTAAGAATTTAGGTACAATCAACTGTCTACTTTTGTCTAAATTCTGGGCGGTATACTCTGTATATAACAATCTATTCCTAATCTCAAACCTAACTGAACCTTTACCTCTACACTGCTTAATGTCCCTTCCTCAAGCCTTCTTTCTAACAAAATTCTAAAGTCTATCTTTCTGTTGCTTTTCTAAAAATCCTCTCTAGATACATCTAAAATCTGAGACGGAACTTTTAGCTTACTTGCTTCTTAACTTTGGGCTTGCGCCCATTTCTACTGTGACGCTAAGCTACTAAATGAGGTTCTACAGCCCCTCTACATTCCCAAATTTAACTTTCATTGGTAGATTATCTACAACCAACGCTCTACTGTACCCTTAAAAATACGGACAATCAATTTTCTATTCTAGCTACATTTTTAGCCTATGTTCATTTCCCATCTATGTACTTACATCTTCGTGTTTTCTCTAAAAAATGACTTGCTTCTACTAAGTCCCGTTTCACTATCACACATGTACAACTATATCTCGCATGCGATTACATCCCTACCTTTACAAGTACCTGGTTTGTAGGACATGAAACTTACACAAAGCATACCAAAATCCTCTACACTCACTGAGTTCTATAATATTATTTCCACTCTCTACCTACTTGACTTACTCCTATCTCTATTTCTTCTCTACCTCTACTCCTAGATCGGTCACGGCCTCTACCTCTATTTCTATTTTCCTTACTTTTTCTATTCTCCCTTTACTATTTTCCCTGCTGCTGCTTACTTACCTCTGCTGCTGCATTAGCACATTACCGTACTTTCCACCCCTACAGTAATATGAGCTATGTCCTATACGACCACAATTAGTACACTTCAGTACACCAAAGGGTTGATAACCCTACCTCTATTAGCAACATTGCTATACCTCTATTACTAGTGCCTACATTACGACTATAGGATACTGTCTCTGAGGTGTTTCATATGGTTTTATAGCCCCGGTCCTTATTTTTTTCGATTCACGACATACTTGGGCCCCTCCCCGATCTTTGCAAACAATCTGCATCTTCTGCTACATCCTTAGCTTAAACTAACCTCTCTACTCAAATTCTGGTATAGTTCTCTATTACATACATCTAAAAATTGGTCCCTAAGTTATAAAATCTAATAGTCCTTCGTACGTTTTCTCTCCCTTCTCAATCTAAGCCAACCATCTAAATATCTACTAATTCTGGCTAGAAACATCAAAAAGGTCTCATTACACGAGGCCTTTCTGTTCTAATTTTTTCTTATACCCATCGTCAGTGAGTTCGAACTGACGTAGCAAAGCGGTTTTCAGTTTATCAAATCTTTCCTATTTCCAACGAAGCCCATCAAAAACCTCTCTTGCCGTACCCTTTAGAAGGAACGGGAAGTTAAGTGACCATATCTCTTTATCCCAATCCTGCGCAACAGCGTACGTTTTTGTACACATTCAAGTACGCATCCCTGGAATCAATTTTCTCATCAAAGGGAGACATCTTAACCTTTAACCTTTTTTTTACTCATCTTTTTTAAATCTGTCTTAAACTTATGCTCTGTTCTAATTTCCTACTTTCTGCTTCCCCCTTCTCTGTTTCTAACTTCCTAGCTAACATTAACTTCTCCTTTTCCATTTCTAACTTATCTAGTTTAACTTACGTTCGTATTCTATCTTTTCCTTCTGCAACCTACCTCTAACTCTAACCTTACTCTCTTTTGCTTCAATCTTTCCTTCTCTGCTTCTAAACTACTTTGTCGTTCATATTCTATCTTTTTCTTTCTGCAACCTAGCTTCTAACTTATCTTTCCCCATCTCTTTCTCTTCTGCTTCTAACCTATCTTTCTCTGGGTTCTAATCTACTATGTCTTTCCTCACGTTCCCTAGCCTGCTCTTCCTTAACAAGTTACGTAACTCCTTCTCCTTCATAACCTAACTCTTTTCCTACCTTCGTTAACTCTATACACTAGTCATGGGTTTAAATGAAATACACAACGTTAACACTATAACACTACAGTAAACAGCTACTATAGAACCTGAGACACTAGTTAAAAAAAACGTGAGGGAATACTAGACTACACTAGTTTACACTAAGGCTATACAGTTTACCACTGAAGCCAAAACAAAGTACTATACACTACGTATATACTACACAAAACTTCTCACTAAAATAATAATACACTAAGTTGCGCAACAGTACTATGTGTCAATCAGGTTGCATAGGCAACAAATCCCAAAAAAGTACAGGACAGTAGGCTGCAACAATACCCTAGCCTTATAAATTCAATCAACTGTAACTAGTGTTTTAAAACTTTAGTGTAACAAATAAAACAAATATAAATCAAAGTGTTTTATCCTAAGATGAAATAAAAGGTATAACACAACTGTGTAGCAATAAACTTAAAAGTAGGTAAAGTATATGCAAGTAAACAAGCTTGCTAACACACACAAAGTAAAATACTGTATCTAGTATGTATACAGTACACTAATATATAATAGGATCACTGGGAGAAATAGGGCGACGCACAATTAAGAGTGAGTAGGATAACTCTCCTTGCAGGGCGGTCACTCTCAGCACCGATTATGGTGCTTATCAAAGAGTGACCACAAATAAACCCCAAAAAAAAATAAAAGGAACGAACTCACCCCAGAATCCAAGTGTCGTATAAAATCTTATCATCTGTGACCACTAAAGCTGGTTAGTGAAGCTATGGATCTGTCTTGTCTTTTCTGAGGTAAGACGTCCACTCTGAAAAATGAATAAAACTATTATATGTGTACCAATAGAACAAAACAAGAGAATCTTACAAATTATTGCTGCAGTTAAATGGGGGTTAATAATAGAAAAGTTTGAGATTTCAACCTTCGCCCTTTCCCCCTTCAACGTCTCTCATATATATTTGGGGTAAAAAAGTCACCGATATGCGTGTATTTTATTTATATCAGACGTTGCTACTAAAGTTTTTCCCTGTAATATCAAATAAGCCTAAGACTTCGCTTTTTACTATGTGAAATAAAAAGCTTAGTTTCAGGATTTCTGCTTATTAAGTATTCGATTAACCATATGTTAATTGGAACTAAATTTGATGCGAAAAAACTATCAATAAGTATAAGAATAATGAAGTTTTTTTTTGGCTAATGATTTTAACTAAAAACTTTAATTGAAACCCGGAAGTAATGAAGTTATCAATTTATTTGAGAAACTTTGAGATTTTGTTCAAACTTTTAAATTCTACGGCATATTTGTGTCCTCAGGCGGTATTTATTATACCAGAGGGCCTTTTTTTCGTAAGAAGTGAAGTTTTGAACGTCCGAAGATGTGATATCACGAAAGTCAAAAATTCGTTTTTGTACATCTACTCTGTCCACATACTCGGTATCAAAGACTGAAATCTGGATGAGGCACATGGCATGACAGTCTTTTACTTAAAAAAAGAATGGTAACACGCGATTCATTTGGTGAACAAATTTTATTTTAACTTCCAAATAAAATAAATCCGTTTTTGTCGGACACTTTAAAACGACAATTGCGTTTTAATTATAAACATAAAATGGTACATGTAAGAATGATTTTTTTGAATATCAGACAATTTCAGATCATGATATCATGATGCGAGAAAATTTCCCGTTAGCCGTATGGGATAACTCCATTCTTTACATGCACGGAACCAGAGCCTGGCGGAAGGGCATTGTGGTCAATTACCTTTATTCTTACATTTTACAAAGAAAATCGTCTTGAAAAAATCGGTGTGACTAACCCCCCCCCCCCCCCCCCCCCACACAACACACACCCATGAATGGGTGACCCCTTTTAAAGTTGGGTGTCCCCCTAATCAAAATTCCTTGATCTGCTGCACATGCTTTACTTATGAAATAGTATATTCAAACAAATACGTGTATATGCCACATGTTTTTGTGCGACAATTTTCGTCTCCACCTAGCAGTTCTTGACTGTTTCGTTAGATACATGGTGACTTGGCACGATTATATTGAGCTGTCTGAGAGTTTGGCATTATACAGAGTCCAACTGAGTTACATGATCCAAAACGTATGATATCACGGAGTATCTACATTTGTTTCAAATCGCTTGTTATATGTATTCATAAAAATTTTGTATATTGGCTCATATATCAACATATCTTAAGGGAAATTTGATGTACAAAGTACCAATTCAAAGTAAAAAAAAAAACTCTAAAAAAACTATGAAAATAGTCAACAGCCTTTTGTGTTTGCTTAAATTCAAAGTATATCGAGAAATCATTGTAGTAGTAGTGTCTCATGTTTTTGTTTAAAAATATTAACCGTAATATCTTTCAAGAACACCATCAGCAATAGAATACGTTGATAATTACGATTATCATTTTTATTCCCTCTCATGTATAATTTACAATCGTGCATTGTATACTGACATCATTTTATATAAAATGATTTTTTTTTGTAATTGCACTAATATCCATGCGATGATTATGTTAATTGAAATGTTTTTATTTAATTTTCATTTTTAAAACCTCTTGTAAAAGTCCTGCACTTTCGGACAATTGGTCTCAAAATGCACGAGAAAAACGATCATAATTACAGATAAATTGAATGGGCGGATTAAGAGAAGTAAGGTTCATTCTAAAGTTTGAAATCTCAAGGACTTTTAATCGAACTTCAACTTCATACGTTAACTTCGCATGAGACGTTGAAGGTGAAGGCGAAGGTTGAAATCTCAAACTCTCTATTGTTCGAATAGCTACTGTGTCTGGTCGACCAATCCCACTTCTGACACCATTGTGACAGGAATGGCCGTACCGGCGACAGTAACCATCAGAACAAATCAACACCCTTTACAATATTTACAAATTTATTTACATAAGATGATTATTTACAATGAATAGATGATATGAAAAAAAACTGATAATAAGAAAAAAAATAAAAGTTCAGTATCACCAGATACAAAGTTCGTATAGTTCCATTCTAATGTGACGTGGTACAGTTCTTTAATTTAATTGCGAACTTTAAGTAGCACAAACAATATCAAAACATATCTTGAAATAAAGTCCCTTTAAACCGTGAATACGTTGATTCCGTATTGGCTCCCTATGGTGGTAGGTCATTGCATCCCTGAGCTGACTTCAGAGGATAACAAAATCAGCGTCTTTGCGGTTTACGGCACAACCATGGGACGTAAGCTCTGCGCTGGGAATATCACATCCAGGCGAGTGAAGACAAGTAAACCTCGGGCATTGTACTTCCGGGTTATGACATCACCAGGAAAATCGTCTGGCGGAAGAAGCTAAAATATATAACATATGGTAAGCACCATAGCAAAACAAATACGTCAGGGCATAAAATTGCTCCTTTGGGTACACCATACCTCCGTAGGCTCCCATAAATAATACGTGCTACTTATACAAAATATATGTGCTACTAAGTTCAGACGTCACATGATTAAAATACGTCACTAATTACTTCCATTATTACAAAAATTACTTACTTAAAAGACTAAAGTTAAAGTATGAAATGATATGAAAAGTATATGATGAAACATTATAGTAATAGAAATGATAAACTGCAGGTATTATTTACAACTACAAATTAACAAAATTCAATGTAAATCAAACGTTATATCATAGTTGGCATCCATATAATATCTAATGTCATACACTACAACGGACATTAATTAGATGTGCTATAGACTGGCACACAATTACAAATTACAATAATATATACATGGTACTAGACTTGCCATATAGATTTATACATAACAATACAATGCAGTAATGGCGTTCCATAATTAACAAAATGTTTGACATATGTTTTTGAAACAGTGCTTTACAATTATCACGATACAAATTTCAGTATAAATCTAACATCTTATATAAACGAAACGTTTTAGATTCCTCTTTCGAAATAATTTACAAAAGTCTGACAAATTTAATAAATTATCCTGACATACCGAAACTAGCCAAAATCACATGCCAAAAAAGTAAATGTTACAGAATTCTGTAGAATGCACAAAAATTTACCAAATAAAAATCGTTATGCAAAAATCATACAAAAATCTAACAAATAAATTTCTTACCTCGATCGAGCATAAATTTCTAGCAAGAAAATAATTCAGACATAGATTCGTCTATAATGTCGGAAGGTGGTGTGCGCAAGGCATATCTAGTCCAGTCTATTTAAAGGGTAATGTCCCGCCAAATACTAAATTTCATGGGATTCACGGATAATCCGTATGCTATGACTATTGTCATTTTCACGGGATTCACGATATAGCCGGGGAATCTGACTACTTTGGCGCGGATTGAAATTGACAATTTGAGGCCCATTATAGTGGTTTTGGGGATAAAAACATAAATTACTGAAGTTTATAAAATATCAACTTTCTTATTACTGAACCGAATTTAATGAAATTTACATGGAAATTTAAGTTATGAAATACAGAAAAACATGAGAGGTATTTTATGCGTGAAATCTGACATTTACCTCAATAACTCAAAAATTTACAAAACGATGATGCAATACCTGCATTTACAATACAGATAAAATAAGGCCCGTATGTCAATTTGTGACAAATATTTGCAATATAGAGATATTGCCCGAAGCTATTCGAGACAAAAATGTTCGAATTGTGAGACTCTCATTCTGATTAGGTAGATCACAAACAACACGTAACGTTCCGCCTAAGGTGGTATTGCACTTTGATCCTCTGACTGACGGGGGGATATTTTTGTCATCCCGTTTCCATTAAATTTTATGGGGGGGGCAG
>NW_026461053.1:0-72232 GCF_021730395.1 Mercenaria mercenaria | reverse complement strand
TCAAACTCACTACCTTCTTTTAACCATCTATATATAATAACTTATAGAAAAAAATCTTTAAAAACGCACCTAATGAAATTATATTGATTTGAGAAATTTGTTTATATTATCTATATCTTTTGAATAAGATTTTAAAGTCATTTTTTCTAAATTGTTATCAACTGTTAAAATTTTAATACCTTTCTTGAAACATTCTGTTTAACCATTCTTCATTAATTTGTGTAGGTTTTCTAAATAACTAAACCAACTTTGTTTTCTTCCGTTCTGTTTCTTTTTTGAAGTCTTTTTAAAACTATTTCTGGTCGGTTTTAAACAAAACAAATCCATCAATTGGGTTTTTTCCATATGGTTTTATAAAAATGATCAGTTAAGAAAAGATTGTATACTGCCCACTCGGGTCATTATAACACCGTTGTCGTGAGTTTTTTTGTAAAAACGTTACTGTTAGTTAAATAACAACGTTCAAGGACAGAAACACCACAAACTGTTTAGCAGAAGTAACATTTTTATATGCCCTGTTTAAAGTTGTTAGCTGAAAAGGAAATAAATATTTGGAAGGTTTCTTGGGGCAGCAAGTTAAAAAAGGTTAATATGAATTTCCGCTTGGGTTTATAACATTTGCCATTCGTGAATTGGTTCTGGAATTATATTAAAATTAGGATTATATTCTTTAATAATATCTAAAAACGTACTTTTTCCTGATGCAATATTGCCTTCAACGATATAATTTTTCTCATTTAAAAAAAAATCTTATAGAAAAAATTTTTAATAATCTTTAATACAGTTCCTTCTTCTTTTTTACTATTTATATCCGTTAAGTTTAAATTCCTTCAAAGCATTTCAAGAGGTTGAATAATTTTTTTCTTTCTGCATTTCTAATAGTATTGTAAAAATATCCTGAATAACTTTTTTGGATCTTCTTTATTTACTTTTCCAATCCGTGCTTTTGTTATAAGTTGTTTTATTTTATGAGATGTGATTTTAAAATAAAATTTCTTGTCGTCAAGTTTTAGTCTGTTAGTAAATATGGTAATTACTGATGGAACAGCGCCAGCAACTGCTACAAATATAGAATAGCTGGAACAAGTACTAATGCAGCGAACAACCAAAAAACCGCTGTAAAAATAAATCCAGTATTTTACTCCCCCCACAAAATTTATAACTTTTTCTGTAAGCAGCAGCTAGTTTAGTTAATGAATAATTAATTGATCTATTGTTTCTATTCCATTATTATTAGAAATTAGATTTTTATTGCTCATTTTTATAATTAAACTTTTTATTTCTAAATTAAATTGTTCAAGATCGCTAAATGGGACCCAACTATTAAATTTTTCACTATAACCTTTCCATTTTACTAAAGCTTGTTTTTTCTTATAGTCTCGTCTAATAACTTTTTCTATTCTAAAAACTTCTTGTGTAGTAGGTAAAAGTTCTTGTTCATAAAATGAACCTGAATTATTTCATCATTTAAATCTTTAATAGAGGTAAATGATCTGGGATTTGTATTATTTATTTTATAAGAATTAAATAAAATATTTCCTCTGTCCAGTTTGGAAGATATCCTTTTCAAATGTCTTTTAAGTTTGCTTAACAACTCGATCACCAATTTTAAATTTTGCTTTGCTCTTTGGTATCTTTAAATCACCATATAACTAAAAGTAAACAGTACCTTTATTTTAGTATTTACTAGCTTCGGATGTGTTATTTTTATACTAGAATGTTTTGTTTTGTATATTTATCAACCATATTCCTGCAAATTTAATTAACTAAGTATAAGTATTATTTCTGTAAAATTATTCCACATTAGTCTTTTTAAACTTCTATTAAATCTTTCAATACTCAGCCTTACCTTCATTAAAATGGTAGGTACATATTAATTTTATTTTTATTCAAAAATGATTCAAACTTTTATTATAAAATTCTTTCCTTTCATCTACCCATACAATTTGACTGGGTATCGTCCTCTAAAATTATTTTTCAAATGCTTCAGTAACAATTTCTCCAGTTCTTATTCTTAATGGAATAACCCAAGCATATTTACTAAATATATCAATAAACAGTTTAACAAGTACTTTACCCTTTATTATATTGAAAAAGCTTGCATTTCAACTAAATCACTGACCAAGTATCATCAATATCATTAACATCACTTCTTCGTTTCCAAAAGTATCCTTTTAATTGGTTGTGTAATTCTTCTGCTAATTCATCGCTCCATGAATTCCGGGGGTATACTCTACACCCTTTTCCCGTTTTTGACTTTGTTTATTTGTCCCAAATCACAAGTGTGAATTTCGTTTTAATTATAGGTTTCACAACTAAATGAATTTGCAATCTTTTCTCCAAATGTTTTTGGTTTAGTTTTTTATTAAATTGGAAAGCAATTGCTTATCACATGTACCCTTTTTTACATCGCCTGTCATAGCAAAAATCATGTTCCATACATACTGCATCCAGTTTCATTGACAGGGGGTCCATTATCTAGGGATTGCCTGGCCCACAATAATTTAAATCCTGGAAGTGTTAAACCTTTCTTAGTAATAAATGTAACATTGCTTTGGAATAATCTAAATAACCTCCTGTACTTTTAACAAACTTTTGATTTCATCTTTCCCACAAATGAACAGGTAGCTTTTATCATTTTTCTCCCGTTTTTGTTGTAACATAATGGAGGATTTATATTATCATAAGAATTTTTCTTTCTTCAAACAATATATTATATTCGGTATAACTCATCTATATCATAAGTACATTAAATTTAACTTTAAAAACCTTTTAATTGGGTTTAAAACCAGTGGATTTTAAATTGCCGGCAATTGGTCGTTCGACAAGGTCAAAAGGTCAAATGAAAGGTTAGATGACTTCGCACAAACAATTACTTTTACTACTAGGCTTAAACATGATTGTTTCATATTATTGAAGACATTTGCTTTTTGGCTAGCAGATATTCAACTATTGCAACTAATATCTGTTCGACTTTGTGTTTTGTTATAAATCAATATTTCCAAATTTCTTTACTGATTAGAACGTTTTCGCAAATTTTCCTAAAGAAAAATTATCATCGGAAAGTGGCCAAAAGTCAAAGGCCTAAGAATGCACCAATCTTTACCAGACAACAATGTTCTAGGGAGGGGGGGGGGGGGGGGGGGGGGGGGGGGGGGGGCGTCATCAAAAAGCACGAGACACAAGACCGGCAACTACCACTTTTCTGAAAGAGGTCAGTCAAGATTATATGAATGCAAGCGCCGAACTGATTGAGCTACAACAGGAATGGGGCCATTGAACGTCATCGAAAACACGAGAAGACGAGCAGAACAAACGCCATGTATAGCGGCAATTACAACACACACACACAACTAGTACAAATTCTACCAACAGCGTCTGCCAACCAGCGTCCGCAAGATCTAGAATGCTCCCTGGAGTAACTAGGCGGGGCGCAGCTTTAATTCCGCACCACTCGTCATGCATGCTCACCTTTCTTTATCATTTATTTCCCTTTTTGATCTAAGAATAAAATTAAAAGTACAACATTTCGATTACTACAAAATCCATATGAACGGTAACTTAAAATAGGAGAAAGATTTAGCGGATAGTTCTGAAAATTCTTTTATAACCAATTAATAATACGCATGAAAATGTTTGGTAGTCTGCCAGAGAAGATATTATTTGATGGTTGGTGTATGTTATAAATTTATACATAAATTTGAAAAGAAGTTTTAAGTTATAATAAATATTTGATTGCTGCATATGACAGGTAGACAGATCCGTACATAACTTGAAAACAAGATTGTCTATATTTTTTATCAAAGGGTGACCATAGATTTAATTATCTTGTTTTTTCCCTCTTTAGTAAAAGCGATTTTATGGATACATTCAACATAAGACATTGACTCTTTAACTTTAAATTTAAAGCAGTGTTTTCTGTCTGTCTCCCTGTGTGGCAACCGCAATTTTTCCGAACAAAATACGAACTTCAGTGTATTAATGTGATACATTAGATCTTAAATTATGTCCAAGGAAATATTCTATTTCATTTTTTACCTTTTATGTTACTGATTCTTAAAATTACTATATTTAAAAAAAAATGCATTACTATAACATGCAGTACTACTTGCCTAACTGCCAAACGTACACCAACTTCAAAATTTTCTCGTAACATTAACGTTGTAATACCCTATGGTGAGCATGCATGACATACAAGTTGTAACGGAATCATTTCATCAATTATTAAAAGAAATAAGAAATCTATCATTTCATTTTGTCTTTTCTTCCATTTATGTGCAATTTTGATCCAGTAATTTTTTATCACTCTTGAAGTAATTGTAGCCCCATTAGCCGAACCTAAACATGAGATTTTAAGGTCACAGGTTATAAGCCTTTGTCTTAAAATGCAACCATGCTATTTGTTGAAATGGCTCTCTTGATTCTTAAACCACAAATAAGCTTAGAGTCTCTACTTAGTTTAAGTTCTCCAGGGCATACCGTATTCAAGGTGAGCTCATTCACCTTCTGTCGTTTATCCATCCGTCGGCGTTAAGCATGTCTTCAAACGACATCCCCTCTGAAACTATTTGTATAAATTTAATGAAACTTGCAGGGATTTTTCTTTGATAGTATTCTAACTTTTCCGCTTGGTTGCACATAGGAGTCGGCAGAACCTAAAACAAGAGCTGTGTGAAGTGTGAAGTTTCAATCGATTCCCATTAGTAGGTACTGAGATACCAGCTTACATACAAAAACCTAACCAAAAATTTCGAAGTCATAAAGGGGGCATAATTTTGTGATAAAGCAAAATAGAGTTATGGAACCCGTGCCATGCAGGTCAGTTTATCACAGTATATAAGTGTGTGAAGTTCAATCCAGTCCCACAAGCTTACATACAAAAACTTAACCAAATCGGGACGCCGGCGCCGACGCCGACGCCAGCGCCGACGCCGACGCATGGGTGAGTCCAATAGCTCTACCTATTCTTTGAATAGTCGAGTTAAACAAAAGGGCCAAGATGGCCCTAGGTCGCTCACCTGAGAAACACATCATAACAGTGTAAACATGTTTGACCTAGTGATCTAATGGAAACAAATATTCTGACCAATTTTAATTAAGATTGGACCAAAAATGTGGTCTCTTAAGTGTAAACAAGTATTTTCTTCAATTTGACCTAGTGACTTACTTTTTGAGCCAAGATGACCTACATTCGAACTTGACCTAGATTTGATCAAGGCAATCATTCTGACCAAATTTCATCAACCTCAATTGAAAAATACAGCCTCTATCGCATACAAAACATTTTTTTCTGATTTGTCATATGAATACTAGAAAATGAGTAGTTGTATTTAAACTATCTTAAAAATGCCAAATTAAGAAAAAGAAACACAAGAAAAACACGCCCGAGTCGGACCGCGGCAATAAACATTTTCCTGCGGTCTTGACTAATACAGCGGGGAGGAATACTTACTTATAATGGTCGGTAAATGTAAAGCTTTATAATTTAGGCAGTTTACCTCTAGTACCCCGTTACAAACGCTTTGAATGGAAAACTTAGTAAAACCAACTAATTCTTATGGTTTTTCCGTAGCCTATAATTTGCCAGTAAAAAAGTAAGTCATTCTTAAGAAATATAGCAACTATTTTCTGATACATGTATTTAAAAAATATCTTGTTTTTTTTTTGTTTTCGTTGGAGCTGGAGGTCAGTGCCTTTAAGAATAAATAAACATATTTGTGGCAACGTTAAATGTCGCAACGCCGCTAAATGTCGCAACCACCGTTAAATGTCGCAAGGTTGACGTTAAATATCGCAACCACCGCTAAATGCCCGCAAAATCGTCTGCCGCTAAATGTCGCACCTTAACGTAAATGTCGCAAAAATTTGCCTACCGTTATATGTCGCAAAAACCAACGCTAAATGCCCGCACAGCAAAATAAGGTAAGTTAAACATCTTACAACTTAGAGATAAGACTGGGTAATGCATGCTTGTTTTGGGGAAAGGGGCTGAATTGACCTTTCACTCTAACTGCACGTTTGCTTTCAGTGGTTCCGCCTCATACATACGTTATATATTTCATATCTAAAGGGTTGAGCACTAACATGGTACTCGCCACAGTACTAAGATTTATTTCAGGTCTGAACAATGTAATTCTATGGAGTCCTGTTTAGCTCATGAGACATTAGCTCGCGCTCCGTATTGTCGCGCGTTGTATCGCATGTCTTAGTCGACCTGAATTCGTTACACAACAGGCCGGGGCCAGAAATTGTTGATGGAGATGGGAGGGGAGGTGGGGGGAGGGGGGCACCAGTTAAAGCAAAAGCGTCACCGGCGACGTGGGGCGGGTACGGGGTTCCTCTGTCCGTATTTGGGGGAAAGTTTTTTTTTATTTACAGTATGAAATGTTGGCCTGTGGTGCATTTTTGTCTATTTTTAAGGTACGAAACTAGAGGGGCACCCCCCTTATTTTAGGTGGTTAGGGTCTTTTCCCATTGAAAAATTTTGAAATACAGTATGGAATGATGGTTTTAAATTGCATTTTTTGTTAAAAATTTCGGTGTATGGGAGGGGTTATCCCTGTCATTTTCGAGGCTCAGGGTCCTCCCCGGAAAGTTTAAAAAACAGGTATAAAATAGTTGCCTCGGTGCATTTTTTTCTTCTAATTTTTAAGGTACTGGAGGGGTACTCCCCTCATTTAAGGGCCAACGGTTCTTCCCCCTGGAGTTTTTTTGAAATAAAGTATAAATGTTCGCCTCTGGGCGTTTTGGGTCTACATTTGAGAAAATATTATTTCCAAAGTAGTTGGGTGCAACTTTGATGAGTTAAAAAAGTCCACTAGTAAGCCAAAAAGGGGTGGGGTTTGGGATGGAGGTGGGGGGGGGTGGAAATGGGCTCGGGCAACAATCCAGGCCTGTTACACAACTGGATGTTCAACTACGCGACACGAAGATTGTGTTTGTACCAGCTGTAGAAAACGAAATTTTCTATTAATCAGCCATGGTTCTATAATCTGTTAGGGGTTTACATTTAAAGTCAAAAAGGCGACTATCAACTTCAATGGCGGAGAAAGATCCTATGTGGCCCTCTGTAACATTCCCTTTCAGGTAAAGCGGGAAATTTTGATATTTTTTAATTTAAGATCTCTTAAAATTGTCTGGTTTAGTCTCATTCCCCTTATAATCCTACTTTTCCGCCTACCCAAACATAACCCCCTCTCTCTCTGTCCCCCACAACCTCCCCCCTTCAAAAATGTAAATATTTATATTTTCTATTAATTGTCTTGGTGCTGTGTGTTTGTCTTAGATTTCTGTGTCGTTATTCACCCCCATTCCACCCATACCCAACCCCCAAAAAATACATAATAATTTCCAAATCGTAATTTTGTTAGAAAAACCTCAGAATATTTCTGTCCTAAAACACTGGCCCTATTACAAAAAATTTCACAAATATTTTCTTGCTTTGCCCACACCCAAAACGTGATAGCGCGACACCACCAGATAACATGACACCAGATCGGATAAACGCAAACACCTGCGGAGTTTGTTGTCGATTAGAAGTAAGTATTTTCAATTTTTTCTTTACAAAAGGTGAATCAATGAAAGCAGACTCTTACCAGGTTTCGGGATAGAAAGAGGCATCAAAAGGGAAATGTTTTCTGAATTAAAAAGACCACCAAATAATCATACAGATGGCTAATCCACGGCCAGATTTTCATTGTTTTGGATATTGAACCGAGGATTTTTTCTCATTTCTAAAGCAACAAGTTGGCATTACCCTCAATAGAAAGCCAAACATCTCTCCTTTGCCCTGCCAAATACCCCGGGCAAAATCTCCATTACTTTCGAAAATACGTGGTGTTAAATCGGATGGGAAACCCCAAAATGTTCTGTCTGACACCACATAATTCCCAGGGAAGGTTTTTCTTACTGACACCAACTTTTGAAGATTAGATGTTCTGTCTTAAACACCAGCTTTTGATCATACTTTTTTGCCTTATTTCGCTCGGTTTGCAGAAATTTTATCGAATTTACGCATGTTTTCGGTGTAACGGGTCGTTAAATTCATTTTTCTAATAGGTTTAGTTATAGTGTAGAAATTCCCCCGTAATTGGGTCGAAAATGTGCCTTCGTGGTTTTTTGAAAGTATATACATAAAAAAATACTTACTTTTTTTTTTTTTTGGCACTTTTGCGTGTACAATGGGGCTTATTTCTTTCGCAGAATGTATTTTCATAAAATAAGACGCGTTTCAGGTTAAATATCGCGTGTATATGCAAATGATGAGAGAAAAACGAAAGATGGGTCGTTTACTGCGCGACACCGTAAACAACGCGATTCGAGAAAGGGTCGTGGTTTCAATTTATACTGGTATAAAACCTTTAATTTCACCTTTTTCAGGATTCAGTCAATTTCTCGATATCTGATACAGTATGAGGGGTGATTTTGCACTAAATGATCTATTGTAACTTTGAATACATCAAAGCTTTACATAACCAGTAATAACACCTTTTACTTCCGTCTGTGTCCATTATTCTTCCATTAACCTGAAATATTAAATGCAAATTAATGTGTGGAAATATAGATATATACAGAAATTATACGAAAACGGTTGAATTAACCGCTATAAACTATCGACCGCTATAAAATTTAGCACTCGCAACTTTACAAACTTCCGACGGCCTGCAGATGATTTTAATATTTGAAAATTGGCAATAACTTAACTATTTAACTAAGGTCTATAATGAATATTGCCAGCTTAAATTTCAAGAAAATTGTTTTAAAATGTATCAAGGGCATGTATGCATTACGATAGTACATTCATTTCGATTTATGAAAGCGTACCAAAGATAAGTTCTGGAGGAGAGAATGTTTTTACATTTTCTGTAACGTCCTTTGGACTATAAGATATTTTTAATAATGGTTCCCATTATTGTAAATATCAACATACCCTGCCACCATCTTTTCAATTCAATGTCTGGATTCCACAACAGCACAATGAAACAAAATACGCCTGAGCCCCTCAAATATATGTTCTACTCTATAGAGCCCCGCATGAGAAAACAACATTATAATGGGTTTGCGACAGCTGATTTCCGACCAGCATGCGCATCCGCCTCTTTCAGATCCAGTTTTTTCGCTTTTAAAGCCATTGCAATTTGAGAAACTGTTAGCGAACAGCATGGAACCTGACAAGACTGCGCGGATGCCAGGCTGGTCTGGATCCATGCTGGTCGCAAAGTCGCATGTTGGTTTTCTCATGGTGCTCATAAAATCATATATCTATATACTAAAACAATTTACAGAATATAATAGGTCAACAATAAAGAAAGGGGCTTTCAGAGCTTGTTGAATATTGAACTCTGACAATCCTATCAAAAAAATGACCCTCCTATACCCACTCCGGTGCACAACCGTTAATCATTATGGATTTTACTTTCTCTACACATTTATTGTCATGACACCTAAAATCGTGCTGAATGTCGTCTTGAACTGTAAAGGTTTTATACCAGGGTTTTTAGTGTAAATTCGCCATAGTTAGATCCATGTACTAACTTTCTAGAACTTTAACCCATAGAAACCCATATATATATAGTAAAACTACAATAATTTTAGCCGTCAAACTATGAAAAGAAAAGGTGATGTTAACAGATTTGTGGTGAAGCCGCCAATTGAAGCCACTGACCCTTTCTCGAATCGCGGTGTTGACGGCGTCGCGCAGTAAACGACCCATCTTTTGTTTTCTCTCATCATTTGGGCCATAAACACGCGATATTTAACCTGAAACGCCGTCTTATTTTACTAAAAATACATTCTGCGAATGAAATAACCCCATTTACACGCAAAAGTGCCAAAAAAAAAAAAAGTAAGTATTTTTTATGTATACTACTTTCAACAACACCACGAAAGGCACATTTCCCACCGAATTACTGTGAATTTTTTACACATAACCTAAACCCTTATTAGAAAAATGAATTTAACCCACCCGTTATAAACCCCAAAACATGCGTAAATATCGATAAAATACTGCAAACCGACGAAAATAAAGGCAAAAAAAATATGATCAAATGCTGGTGTAAGACAGAACATCTAATCTTTAAAAGTTGGTGTCAGTAAGAACCTCCCTGGGAATTATGTGGTGTCGACAGAACATTTTTGGTCTAAACCCCTCCGACTTTAACACCTCGTGTTTTTCGAAATTAATTGGAGATTTCGCCGGGGTATTTGGCAGACAAAGAAGAGAATGTTTGGCTTTCTATTGAGGTAAAAGCCAAGCTTGTTTGCTTCAAAATGAGAAAAAATCCTCGGGTTTAATATCCAAAACTATAAAATCTGGCCGTGGATTAGCCTCTGTATGATTATTTGGTGGTCTTTTAATTCAGAAAACATTCCTTAGATGCCTCTTTCTATCCCGAACCTGGCAAGAGTCTGCTTTTCATCGATTCACATTGTGTAAAGAAAAAATTGAAAATACTTACTTCTAATCGACAACAAACTCCGCAGAGTGTCGCGTTATCCGATCTGGTGTCATGTTATCTGGTGGTGTCGCGCTATCACGTTATAGGGTGTGGTGACTGTTCAAGCAAGGTGTGGAACTCAGGTGAGCGATCTAGGGCCAACAAGGCTCTCTTGTTGCTATACGTAACAGCACTTATCATTAAGATAATTATTTGTATTACATAAACCTGTTAATTTTTCTTCCCTCAAAAAAGTAAATATACACAAGGAATTGATAGTCATAGTGTCAAATAGGAAGTACGACATTTAGCGTTGGTGTTGCGACATATAACGGTGGGCAAATTTTTGCGACATTTAACGTTAAAGGTGCGACATTTAGCGGCAGTCGATTTTGCGACATTTAGCGGTGGTTGCGACATTTAACGTCAACCTTGCGACATTTAACGGTGGTTGCGGCATTTAGCGGCGTTGCGACATTTAACGTTGTCACACATATTAACCTATTATCAATATTCCCATCAGTGTTAGTGTCCAGCCTAGACATAAGCTCAACAATTTGATCATCATTAGCTTCGACATCAGTTTCCTGAAATATAGGTTGACTAAACAAGCGAACGTTTTGTGCTTCAATGTCTGGGCGACCTCAGAAATGAACGAATAGTTAGAACTATGAAGTAAGCTTCATATTTTTTAAACTAGAGCTATCAATATATGGGACTCATTCCCTATCTTAAAGCCTAGTTTGAAAAGGTTATAATGGTAATATGTAATACTCATTTGCGTGTTTTATCATGCCCAGTCTTGGGAGATAATTTTATATACGTTCAAGAAAGAGTTATAGTTCTTGTGGTTTTCAGCTTATTTTGCTTTCATCTACCACCGTATCAAGTTATTTTGAATTCCCTTTATTAGATTCAAAGTTACAGTCTTAGATAATAAAATATTAAAAACGACAGATTATGCCAACTTGCTGTATGACAATGTGTATATAAAGTTCAAACGAAATACCGCCATTGGTTCTAGAGCCGTTCCACCAACTTTGTTGCAAAAAAGTTCATAAGGCACAGTCCAAGTGCAAAAGGTAGGGGTGGGGAAGGGAGGGGAATGTGTCTAGAAAAAAACCTATACTATTGTGCTTAATTGCATTATGATCTAAGATTTTTGTAAAGTTTCTGTCCGGTGTATACATGTACATAGATTTAAGGGATATTGATGGTAATAATTTTGTCAAAGCACTGAAGACCTGACGTTGATGGGTTCTGATATAGTCTGAAAAAATCACGAATAAATTCATGGTCCAAGTAAGTTTTTTTTATTTGAAATGCTGTGTAGCGTTGCTCATTCTGCACAAGAATGTGGCCAGACTGGAAACAATCTGAGGTAAATTGACTTAACATTTTAGGCAAATACTTAATATTTAAAAAATGAACAATAACGGTATTTATGTAAACATTAAAGCAACGTGATTCTGTGTTAGACTGGAAGTACTACACACTAACAACTGTATATCTTATTATTAAAGAAATACATAGATCTACACAGTTTAAATATGTACAATGTAATGCCGCTAAACTATAGCCAGTCGTTGTTCATATCATTGTATGATATTAAGTTATAATTTCAGATTTACGTACGCATTAAAGTTATATATTCAGCCAAGATGGAGATATTTTAAGAGGGTTTCCTAGATGTATTACATATCTAAAGTGAAAGATGCGCATATTTCGGAGGAATGTATGAAACTTGTTTCGATTAGCGACTGATTGTCAAACGCGAAAGGAAATCATTTTGTTTATTTTCTGTGATCTTTGACAGCAATTTATTTATGTAATAGTGTTAAGGTATAGGTCCTTGTTTCGGAGAAAAAAGTTCGAACGTCATCAAATCATAGAAAGAAAGCATTGTTTTACATGAAAATTTAACAGCATATAAAGCATTTATATTATTCAACAAAACCATTGTCAATTTATTCATGTATGTATTGAATTCCGGAAAGGGACTGCATGAAAGGACCACACTTCCTGGACAGTTCAGCGCCTTTAAAAACTCACCATTTTAAAAAAGCTGTTACATGTCTTCGTTTTGATGCATTTACAACATCGTGCGAGTGTTTAAACTTTACATAACTAGGTAAAACATCGTTTTTGACAATTGTTTACATTTATTTCTTTACAAATGACATTCTTATTCGAAGGGGAACAACTCATTCAGAATATTTTAAGTATCCAACTCTGTGGGACAGAACAGTAAAACATGTATTGGACAGATACGTTGTTGGTCAAGATACTGTTCATTTACTAAAATAATCTGTTATTTTGTGAAATACTGCTAAACCTTAAGACTATTAAGGCAGTACTGTGATTCAAACCTTTCTGGAGGCTTTTTGATTAAAAAAATACCGTTTAAGCTTTTGCTTGTATATTTTGGTCATTAGGCATGTTTATTCAGTTGAGGTCTTATATATATTTTTGTTGTTTAAATTAAAGAAACATCCCTTTCAGTTCTTCTGTTAAACTAAACATAATTAGAAAAACATATGTAGTGTAGTATGAGAACTATGAATTAATGATGATAATATTTTCAATCCGATTTACTATAATTTATGTTATCAAACCACATCTTGTTATTTCAATCGCTCTTTCCGCTCTTCAGATACTTTGCTATATTATACACTTTGTTAAATTACTTCCGTGTTAGGAAACGTACAGCTATTTCGCGCAAATTGAAACAAAATGTTTATCCGTTAACAGACAGATTATCTTGATGACATCGACAAAGATTGTTGTTGCTGCCATTGACTTTGGTACAACGTTTTCAGGATATGCATTTTCCTTCGCTCATGATTATGAAAATGATCCATTGAAGATTCAGACGAATCACTGGATAGGTGGAGGTCATTTGTCACTCAAGGTGATTATACGTTTATAGTTACTTCCTTGTTATTTATAGTTGCACCCTTTTTTATATTTTCGATTGATTCTATCAAGTTGTTGATATAAGATGATAAAATTATGGTAAGACACGGGGCAGTATTATTATCAAACATGCAGTAGTGTTTCTATGCACTGTATTTAGGTCTTGGTCATGCATTGTAGATGCAGTACTAAGGATGAATTAATGAAGCGAAATAATTATGCTACCTGATATTTATGTACAATATGCATGTATTTGACAACTACTTCACAACCATATAAGTTAATACATTTATCAATCGAGTGGTAGGTAGGACCATTTACAACAGGAAATACACGTAAATTAAATTAAATTAGAAGTTTCAAAAAAACTTGAACAACATGCTTTAAATGATCAAATCAAGACTTAAGTAGTCTTGTTATATACAAGCAATCAAAGGCTTCATAATGTGGCTGTCACACTTTTTATTATGAACATAAAATATATTGATTTCTTGTTAATCATATTTTCAATAATTGTTTTCTCTATTTTTTGTCAAACGTTTGGATATTGATTAACATAGTACAAAGTTTAATTGAATGCACTATTTATGATTATCTTCCTTTACAGCACTAACTGTATAAGTTCATGTGCAGTATTTCAAGTAGTGCCTTTCTAATCATGTAATATTTATATGTTATTAGTTTTGTATCGGGAAATATGCACGAGTTCTTCAGCGGAAATATTGCGCGACTTTAGGAGCGCAGTATTCTTCCGCTGAAGAACGAGTGTATATTTCCCGATGCAAAGATAATAACCTTTTTATTACATACACATCTACACGTATAAATATTCTGTAAATATCATAAATTTGTTTAATAGCCTGAATAGGATCGACAATACTGAACTAAATAGAAAAAATAGTGCAACAACAAACACTGAATTACGTCACGCACCCGATATGAAATTCAGGCGTCAGTGTATGGAAAAATATTGACGTTTCCGGTACCAGTGTAACTTAACGGGGAATAGAAACGAGTATGTAATAAAAAATTTAAATCCTTATGGGACTTTAACGTCAGCTTTTTAATCGTTTTTTTGTCTCCATAATTTCAATTTAAGGTACTATCTCAATGGTGAATACTATGATGAATAATAAATCTGTATTACACAAAAACATTTGATCCAACTTAAAAGCTCATATTTTTAGAACTTTCATTAGTTTAATCAATTTTATAGGTTGTACCGTAAACAATAGCTAAGAAGCCACATTAAATTGTCCATTTTGTCGATCTTTGGTATAGATTTCCATGAGGTTCATGTACAGAAAGTTTCTATTGTAAATATCTGCTGTTCATTGTTCCGTGAACATTTGATTAAACAAGAAAAAAATATTTGATCGAAAGGCAAGGTTGGTAGGCATGTAGATAAGTGTAATGTTTTCCGGCCTTGGCACTGGTAGGTAAATAGGTAGGTTGTGATTTCTGGCCTGGCAACTGGTAGGTAGTTGGGTTGTTTATTATGTGTAATGATTTCCGGCCTGGGCACTGGTAGGTAGGTAGGTTGTCTGTTAAGTTAGACAATTTATGGCCTGGACACTGGTAGGTAGATAGGTTGTTTGTTTGTTAAGTGTAATGATTTCTGGCCTGGGCACTGGTATGTAGGTAGGTAGGTTGGTTGTTAAGTGTAACGATTTCCGGCCTGGGCACTGGTAGGTAGGTAGGTTGTCTGTTAAGTTAGACAATTTATGGCCTGGACACTGGTAGGTAGATAGGTTGTTTGTTTGTTAAGTGTAATGATTTCCGGTATAGGTACTTGTAGTAAGGTAGGTATGCTATTTGTTAAGTGTAATGATTTCTGGTCAGGGCACAGGTAGTTAGATAGGTTGTTTGTTAATTTTAATGATTTCAAGCCTGGGCACTGGAAGGTAGGTAGGTAGGTAGGTAGGTAGGTTGTTTCTTAAGTGCAATGATTTCTGGCCTTGCACTCGTAGGTAGATAGTTTAAGTGTAAGTGATTTCCGGCCAGGTCTCTTGAAAGTAGATACACGTAGGTTGTTTTGTTAAATGTAATGATTCCTGGCCTGGGCACTTGTAGGTAGGGAGGTGTTTATAAAGTGTGATACTGTTTGGCCTGGGCACGGCTAGGTAGGTAGGTTAAGTGTTATGATTATCGGCATGGGCACTGGTAGTTAGGTAGGTAGGTTGTTTGCTAAGTATATTGATTTCCAACCTTGGCAATGAAAGTTCAGAAATGCTGTTCATAGTAATTCACACTTAAGCAGTCCTTGCCTATTACCTCGGGGACATGAATTCATGTATCTGTACTTTACGCCGGACACGTCAAAGAGCAAGTTTCTGTTCAAAATGACATAGGCCATGTTAGCCTGAAATACTTGTATCGCAAACCTCTCACTCTGTGTCTGTACTGGTGGAGAAACAATTTCTGAGAGGTTGTTTTTCTATGTAAAGCACCTTCGAATGTGTTTATCATGATAGGGATGCTATATAAATTTGGTATAATATATATATGATTAAATGTATCCAATATGTAGGTATCATATATATATTTAGATGACCTATTTATAAAAATATATGCAATATATAAAGATTATTTTCTTTGTTCGTTTTCGGTTTGAGCAATAAAATTAATTTGAATTTGTCTATTTATTATTCATTTACGCAGGCACCGACGTCAATTTTGTTTAGTCCAGACAAACAATTCCATTCATTTGGATATGAAGCAGAAGATAAATACTCGGATTTGGCGGAAGAAGATATGCATTCTGATTGGTACTTCTTTCGGAGGTTTAAGATGATACTTCATCAAAATAAGGTAAATGTATGGAACGCCAGAGCTGTCTTATGTTAGATGAAAATACGAGGTACCTTTTTTATTTTTGAGAATATCGTCTCAACATCTTGTTATGGACTGATTACACCAAATTGGAAGTGCTGGTGCTATTTGTATAATGAATCATAAGAGGATGTGACAATTATATTTTGATTAGTTTTATTGCTTAGTGTATTAAGAAAATATCTAGACAATTTCCATTGTGAATTTCTAGGTTTTAGTTTTATTCATTGAGAAAATGTCTACATACGCGGAACTGATAAACGGCAATTTTTATGAAGGATTTTCAGAGGGTGACATTTTTCAGAACAGATTATTAGTCCCCTACTGGTTGAAAACCAGTTTCGGGGACTATAGGAATGCGCTTTTCCGTCATTCCGTCCGTCCGTCCGTCTGTCCGTCCGTCCGTCCGTCCGTCCGTCCGCAATTTCGTGTCCGGTCCATAACTCTGTCATCCATGAAGGGATTTTAATATTACTTGGCACAAATGTTCCCCATGATGAGACGACGTGTCATGCGCAAAACCCGGACCCCTAGCTCAAAGGTCAAGGTCACAATTGGAGGTCAAAGGTCAACAGGGCTTTTTTCCTGTCCGGTCCATAACTCTCCCATCCATGAAGGGATTTTAATATTACTTGGCATAAATGTTCCCCATGATGAGACGACGTGTCATGCGCAAAACCCGGACCCCTAGCTCAAAGGTCAAGGTCACAGTTGGAGGTCAAAGGTCAACAGGGCTTTTTTCCTGTCCGGTCCATAACTCTCCCATCCATGAAGGGATTTTAATATTACTTGGCACAAATGTTCCCCATGAGAAGACGACGTGTCATGCGCAAAACCTAGACACCTAGCTTAAAGGTCAAGGTCACAATTTGAGGTCAAAGGTCAACAAGGCTTTTTTCCTGTCTGGTCCATAACTCTCCCATCTATGAAGGGATTTTAATATTACTTGGCACAAATGTACCTCATAATAAGACGATGTGTCGTGCACAACTTTCAAACCCCTAGCTCAAAGGTCAAGGTCACACTTAGCAGTCAAATGTTAACATAGCATGAACAGGGTCTGTTTCGTGTCCGGTCCATAACTCTGACATTCATTAAGGAATTTTAATATCACTTAGCACAAGGTTTCCCCATGATGAGACGACGTGTCGTGCGCAAATCCCAGACCCCTAGCTCAAAGGTCAAGGTCACAATTGGGGGTCAAAGGTCAATAAGGTTTTTTCCCTGTCCGATCCAGAACTCTGTCATCCATCAAGGGATTACAATATTACTTGGCATAAATGTTTCCCATGATGAGACGACGTGTCATGCGCAACACCCAGTACCCTAGCTTAAAGGGGTCACAGGTCAAAGGTCAAGAGGATTTTTTCCTGTCCGGTCTATAACTTTGTCATGCAAAGCAGGATTTAGATATCAGTTGGCACAAATATTCCTCTGGATGAGACAACATGTCATGCGCAAGAACCAGGTCCCTAGGTCTAAGGTCAAGGTCATATTTAGAGGTCAAAGGTCAAATTCAAGAATGACTTTGTACGGAACATTTCTTCTTCATGCATGGAGGGATTTTGATGTAACTTGGACCAAATGTTCACTACCATGAGGCACCCTTGTTTTTAGAATTACGTCCCTTTGTTGTTACTATAAATAGATTTTATTGTAACTTTTTTATTACTGGCGGTAGAGAAAAATCGTGACCACTTTTCTGTGGTACAGCATGCATGTTACATCCAATTTTTAGGTGTATTTTGACCTATCTCTACCTGGTAAAGAGTTTCTTGTGGACTTATATTATATAGATTTTTTTTTTTTTTAAAGATTAATTTCCCTTTGTTGTTACTATAAATAACTTACATGATAACATTTTTATAATCAGCCAAAAAAATTCAATATGAAAACAACTATAGGTTTTTATATATATAAATTTTAATCCAAGTGTTTTGTTATTACATATTGTATATATAGTACAACATTGTTTATACATCATTGACAGATATCAGTTCATTATGTTATACTGCAATAGAGAAAATTAGGTGCCTTCCAGTAGGGGACTTTGTATTGCATGGCAATACTTCATTCACTTGTTTTTCTTATATGTAACACATCTCAATATATATATATATATTGGTAAGAAGACATTTTATACTAAATGTCTATATATGTTTTTTATATCATTGAATGCTCTTAAGTACTCAAAATGAGGTTTCAAGATTTCATTGTTTATATAAAATGAAGAAGGAACTGAATTGGTGTAGTGTAACCTAAGTCTGGTTAATAAGTTTGTTATCATGTTGAATTGCAATGCTATCATATCTAAAAGTTACTTTGAGAAAAAAGAATCGTCGTTTAACATAATAGTACGTCACTCTGACAAGATAGTATGTTCACTGGACATGATAGTATGTTGCCTTAAGAAAATAGGACGGTCGTTTAACAAAATAGTACGTCACTCTAACAAAATAGTACTTACGTTAGACATGATAGCATTGCAAGTCAATATTAACTGACGTCATACACAATAACTAATAAGACCTAACAAGATTTTGAGAAGATAATACTCTAACTAGAGAAGATACCCCAAATTCGTCTAACTTAAGACAGCTCCCGCGTTCCATATAAATGTATTTTTAATGCTTTCATCGAAAATGATATTGAAATTAACCTAAGCATATTTTTTGAGCCATTTGTTATAATAAATCCAGTTTAAAATTAAATAACCTTTCATTAGTGAAAAAGTTGAGTCTTGTAATGCAGGTATTGTCAAGAAAAACGCTTCTGCTGGAAGTAAACAGGAAACCACTATCAGCTCTTACAGTGTTTTCGGAAGCCATAAAATACTTGAAGAAGAATCTGACCGAGACAATATTTATGAGGATAACAGGTTTTGAAGAAAGTGACATTCACTGGGTCCTGACTGTCCCAGCAATATGGACAGACGCAGCAAAACAGTTCATGCGCGAGGCTGCCCTTCAGGTTTGTATTAAAGCTTTTTACTTGATACGGTGTGTTTTGTAAAAAGGTCTGAGTTATAACTTTGAAACTCACTTTAAATATCAGATAATTTTATATAGTACTAATACATTAATATATAGTACTTCTTTACTTAAATATTGTTCTTACAACTAGAAGTTCTGTTGCTGTTTTTCTGGACGAAATATATGATTCAAATAGTGAGCCAAACGTAACGTCACACTTTGACGTTATGGTGTCATATTAACTGACGTCATACATATGTTTGTATACAGTGTATGTTTGCCTGAAGAAATATTTTAATTGACTAATACGAAACGCGTTGCAAACTTGAGTTGTCTTCTTTCTTTAACGATATTAAATTATCGTTGAAGTACTAGTATGTAACAAGAATACAACCTTCATACTTCTAACTGACAGCATCATGTATATCAAAACATCATAATTATGTGTAACTATTTCAGGCTGGTATAAACGGAGAATGCCTTGAACTAGTTCTCGAGCCAGAAGCGGCATCGGCTTTCTGTAAATGTCTCCCAGTAGAACGTCTCAAGGGTGGCAAGTCAATGACCTTTGACTGCTTTCTTCCTGGAACTTGTTACATCGTTCTTGATTTAGGAGGTATGAAAATGTTCACTATAAATGTGTTCACAATAACAATAATGTTTGCACTTTTCATATGCGACAGGAACACTAAAAGCGGAGAACGTTAAAAGTAATTAGGAATCTATTCCTCCTTTTTATTTGCTTTGGTCTTTATTGAAAATTGGTCTAGATAGCTTATTATTCTCTATAAGTTTAGGCTAAAATAACACAACTTTGATCCAAACATTGTGGAAGAATATTTTCAATATGCTGGATAATTTCATGTTTGTAAAAAATACTTTCAAACAGAAGAACATAACACAAGCATCAGTTGAAATCCGTATTTCGTATACTATTTAATATAATGGACAAATAACTTTGTTTCAGCCTGAATAATATCTGAGAAATAATATTTTTGTTAACAAACTCTGATTTCGTTTTGTATTTAAATATGTCACTGTTTCTAAATGGATAAGTACAAGTCATATATAATACTAGTGACTATTCCGCGGTATTACAACTGATAATTTCCACACTGATGTGTTTTCATTTATCATTGCAGGTGGAACAGTTGACATCACTGTTCACTGTGTTCAAGAAGATGGCACTCTGTCTGAAGTTGCAAAGGCCAGTGGTGGTGCTTGGGGTGGTACACAAGTTGATGATGCTTATCTTGGATGTTTGGCTGAGATGTTTGGAACCAAAGTTATTGAAACATTTAGGGAAGAGCATACTGGAGATTTTTTAGACTTGATGAGAGACTTTGAAGTGAAGAAGCGGGCAATATCTGAAGAGAAAAAGGGCAACATTGTACTCAGGATACCAGCAGCTTTTGGAGAAACATACAAGAGCTTGAACAGTAATCCTATTTCGAAGCACATCTTTAAGGGACGCTTTGCTGAAATAACCCAGCTCAAGAGGGATAAGCTCAACATAAATGTTGATGTATTTAAACAGTTTTTCGCAAGTTCAATATCAAACACCATTGAACATGTCAAAAGAATCTTAACCGAAAATGAGTGCAGCAACATCAGTACAATATTGCTTGTAGGTGGCTTCGCAGAATCTGAGATAGTACAACAAAGAGTACGTGAAGCGTTTCCAAATAAGAGAGTGATCGTTCCTAGCGAGTCCGGATTATCGGTCCTCAAAGGAGCAGTTCTTCTTGGCCATGACCCAAGAATAATGAAGAGCAGGATCAGTAAATATACTTATGGTTTAGAAATAATTAGTAGATTTGAAACAGGGCAGCCTGAAAAATACAAAGTATTTGAAAATGAAGAATTCAAATGTCGTTATATATTTGAAAAATTCGTACGAGCTGGAGAGACAGTACCCGTAGGAACTATAGTCGAAAAACGTTACATCACGGACACATTTGATGTAAAGGAGGGTCTTGGACTTTATGCCTCAACGGAAGAAAACCCACAGTTTGTAACAGAAGAAAGCTGTTTCAAAATTGGCACTGTTAAGTTTGAAAAACCACGAGAACGGTTTAAGCTTGAAATGCATTTTGGAGAAACGGAAATCCTTCTTAAATTCATTTTTGACGACGGCAAGAGACAAACTGAGAAAATCAACTTTCTCTGTGACTAGAATGAATTTAAATGGCTAGTGATGTGGATATCGCATAGTTACTCCATCAAATACCGCAAAAGGTTCTGCTTGTATTTTTGCTTGTTTGAATTCAATGCTTCCAAGGATATTTTTTATAGATTTTATTAACTTTCACAACAGCAGTCTTTAAGGACTGTAGAACGGCTGTTAAAAGTCGACATGTACTAATGTTTTTGTATTTTCTAGTCCTTTAGGATCATGAAGTTCAAGACATTTTTTTATAATAGCGTTCCGCTTAAGCCGGTGCTAGGAGCATGATAACTTGTGCATGTTTCATTAACTCTCATGAAAAGACTAAATCAAACCGCGTCTTAGTTGCGCTCTAGGCTTACAAATTACCTTGTTATAAATTTTATCATATCTTAGAAAAAAATCTAGCTTTCCGTTGTAATTCTTATTTGTTTAGTTAAACTATTCTAATTGAAATAAAGAAATTTCTTACGCAAACATTACCCGCAAATGTGATGGAAACCCCCCATCCTGTGAAATCATTAATACGTACGAGGGATTACTTTTTGTGAATTCCGTGGTTGTATCAAACCACAATATTATATCCAAAACGAACTAATAAAATTCCCGAAATCTACGAATTCATATCCCAACGAAATAGCAATTTGGCCAAAACCCCAAATTTCATGTCCACAAAATTAAAACATATTAACACATTACTGTATTTGTTCCTTACTGATTGTTTTTACCTATGAAGAACCTAGAAAGTTTCGGAGTGGACTACCTTGAGACTGCGAGCTACAGATATTGCATTTGGTTCCAACTAAGCTCTAGGCTCTCTAATGATTCATTTTGTGCTGAAATGGATAAACACATTAATGCCAGCAAACAGAAACATTTTTTTACATCGTAGAAAGTTCAACATTGCAACGTAATAAACATATACAGTCAAACCTGTGTTAAAGACCGCCTGTGAACAGAGACCACCTGGCTTTAAAGACCACATGCTTTGTTTCCCATTTTAACATTTACGGTGTATTTAACCTGTAAGTAAAGACCACCTCCCAATAAAGACCACATTTTGGCTCTCCCAAGGATGGTCTTTATAGACAGGTTTGACTGTACACGTAAAGCGATACATGAAAAAGTGTTTTAAAGGGTTCAAAGAAAAATAGATATTTTTGTCCTTAAAATGCGTACACTATTAAATCATCAACAAAATAAGAATTCTTACTTACGAAAGTCCCGTGGTGACATCACATTTCACTATTCCAATTTCCTATTTCTCAGTTCTCGATTCATAATTTATGCTATAAACATAGACTCTATGAAATGAGAAAAGTGAAAAGTGAATTTCACATTTTTTTACTTCACGCTTCTCATCTTCGATACAAGATTTCAGAATTATGAAATGAGAAAAAGTGAATGATTATCTCATTTCTTATTTCTCATATCTTATTATACACAATGTAACATATAGAAACTATGAACTGAGAAGTGAAAATGTGAATTTTACATTTCACAGCTCTCGCTTCTCGTATTCGATACAAAATTTGGAATGTCACATTTTGCAGTCCTCACCTCTCGTTTTCGATACAAAAAAAAAAATGAAATTGTGAACTTAAAAATGTGTAGTTCTCATTTTATAGTACCTTTATGTTTTATAGTGTATAATAGGAAGTGAGAAATAGCAAATGGGAATAATGAAACGTGAAGTCACCACCGGGCTTTCGTACTTATCCACTAATTTCTTGGCAAAGTTGAAACAATTTCAAGAAACTGTCCTTCCTTGCAATCATTTAGTACGTAGACTTTAAATAGTTCTACATTTGAATAACAACAACGTATATTTTTTGACGATATACATACTTTAAATTGAAACTGAAACTGAATTATTTGAGTAAACGCATATTTCTGTATATTTAATGGCGTTGTACATAATAATAATAATAATAATAACAACAGTAATAATAACGACAATAATAATAATAACAATCATAACAGCCTTATTTAAACAAAAACCGCACCCTTCTCTCTGAGGTTATTTTATCGCCCATTGCGAATACCAGTGCTTAAAGCCTTACATGGTACGCCCAGACGGGTTCAAACCCCCTGATTAATGGTGCCATCACAGATTATTTGGAAAAAAGAAATACTAGACACTACCCTACCCATAGAGCCTACGTTTAATTAAACAAACCTTGAAAATATAAATGTTGAAAGGTAAAACCTTTTACAAAAATTTAAAAACTATCACCTGCTGCTATAGCGTATAAAACAGTTATCAAAAAATTTAAAACAATGATACGAAGTCTCGGATATACAGTGTCTTAAGATTTTTTTGAATGTGTCAAGTGATTTACTTTTGCATAGTTCTAACTGCACTTCATTCCTCAGTTTTGGACAAATAGTACAGAAACTTCTATCATTGAATGTTTGCACTTGATGTATGGGACAACATAACGACATTCAGAATTTTCTGAAACCTTGTCTACTAGGAGTATACTGTGCAAGCAATTCTGTTAAATACATTGTGACAGAGAACACATTGGTGCTCTGCCAATGTGACAGCTATACATGAAAGATAGTATCTTGAACTCAATCCTTGCTTTCACCGGCAACCAATGTAGGTCATTGAATGATTGTTTAGAACTGTCAAATTTCCTTCTTTTAAGGACAAGTTTTGCGCACATGTTTTGAATACGTTGTGTCTTACGCACCTCACCGTTAGCTACACCATACAGTATGACGTTGCAGTAATCCAGATGTGAAATAACTAGAGATAAAACTAAAATTTCAGTGGCTGCTTTTGTTAAATATTTACGGATGTTCTTAATTCGTAGGTAATTCAACTTGGCTGTACGACATTTGCGATTTACATGATCTTTAAAGTTCAAGGTTTCGTCAAGAAATGCACCGAGATATCTAATTGTGCTTTCATGTTTGATATCATCACCAGCAATGCATATAGATTCACATTTGAATGTTGTAACAACCTCGTATATTTTTTTTCTTTGACAATTACTAACTTATGCATACATTTCCACATTTGAATGTTGTAACAACATCGTAAATATATTCTACACTTACCTAAT
This sequence comes from Mercenaria mercenaria, assembly GCF_021730395.1. NCBI lineage: Eukaryota > Metazoa > Mollusca > Bivalvia > Venerida > Veneridae > Mercenaria > Mercenaria mercenaria. Next base: position 47,835 of record NW_026461053.1, on the reverse strand, counting down.
GCATGTCCTATTGCCACACCGCCCGATTCCCCATTGCAGTTATGGTTTGTATATGTGTAAGTTGGCAGCCCTTATGATAAGTGCTTTTGCCACTGTTTCCATGAATCACACAACATCAAGCTGTATATAATAAAACGAATGAACTAGCACGCAGAAAAGTGCTATTCAAATATTCCAAATTAAATGTTACCACTAGTCACCGTGTCCGAACGTTTAAATGAAGTATAGATTATTTTATTTAGGTTGAGTACAATCACACTCATGCACCAAGCATCACCACAATCCGTCAATTCTACATACAAATTTCATTCAGAATTAACAGTTTCATTAAATCTGTATTTCTTGTAAAAACGTTTTTAAAAAAGTATTTATATCCTTGAAAAAAATTATTTAAAGATGTATCATGTTTGAATAAAAAGTTTATGCGTTTTTACCTTAACATTATTTTAATAAAATCTGTAAAAATATCCTTTGGAAGCATAGAATGCAACGAAGCAGAATTATAGCAGACTCGGTTTGACTGAGTCTGTTCATGAGAGGTTTAATGTAGCAGTTTTATCTTTAAGGTAGCAGTCCTAAGGCAAGCGATTGGTATATATTCTTAAGATATCAATTTTAATAGGAAACGAAAATAAAGTAAAAATAAGGTGGCATACATCCTTAATAAGCACTACAGACACTATCTTTTCGATTTAGCCTGTGCTGGAAAAACCAAAGCCTATATGACATTATACATTCCTTGTGAAAATGTACTGGTGCCTTACACATGTTTTATTCAGCTAAAACACTCGGGACTCTAATGTCACATATTCTAAATGGAATCAGCACACCAGACATCACTGACTAAGGAGAAGACACAAACAAAGGATAATGGAATCTTTTTTATTTCATAGATTTAAGCTTTTTATATTTATTTTAGCTGTAATGTATCAAGTACCTTACTTTAATTTCAGTTTCCATGTGTTGGGACAATTACAGTAAAAAAAGTCTATCGTTTAGTTTCTCTATGTGTAGAAAGTGCTTTTCTTTAATATCATTTTCCATTTGTATGGGTAATAACAGTTGAAATTTCTATCTATATCTTTTAGTCTCTCCGTTTATAGAAAGTGCAAGAACTTGCAACATCTATCTACTGATTACAGCTGCTCTCAGTACAGAAAATGACTTTTATTATTTAGTTTCTCTTCGTAAAGATAGTGCAAGTTTACATTTGACGCGCATGCAGCACAATTGTTTTATAATAACAATAATAATAATAATAATAATAATAATAATAATGATAATATAATAGTAATAACGATATAAATACATTATTGGTTACAAGCCAGTCTAACACATGGTCCTCCTCAAAACATAAATACAAAGAAAAACAGATACGGAGGAAACTCGTCAAAGACGACAAAATGAAAATGTTGCAGTCTCGGTTTGACTGAGCCTTTTAATAAACGGTGGTACCGTCCATGCCCCCTTACCCCAGGTTAAGCAGAACTCGACATCTGTACATGTTACATCCAATACAACCACACACGTGCTCATAATGGCGGCTTTCAATTATACAATAGAATGCTGTTCAATTCAAAAGTGGCGTATCGTCCGTAATCAAAATAACAGACTAGCCGTAAAAGAGAATTCAATGTCTATGAAAAACAAAGTAGCGAGAGGATCCGAGCCTTTGATTTTAAAATTGAAACATTAATATCTACATGTAATTCATATTGTAAAATGAACAATATGAATTAAAAATGACATATTTCGAAAAACATCCGTATTGAAATAAAAACAAAACTATTTAAACAGCATGTTTTATTATGGAATATTATCTGGATAATATCAGAAGCTTAAAGTATGCAGTAGTCTTGAAATGACCTCTAACACAGTTACATACTCATTATTAGAAATATAATTATATGCAGTATTTTATGAAAATGGTCATGGTACCACTATCGATATCATCGTAAATATCAGTAAGAACAAGAACCGTTATTACCAAGACACGCAACTTCATTAACTACCTATATTCTTAATAAAGTAAAAAATTAGGGTAGATATCATCCCAGAAGCACAAAGTACACCAAAAAGAGAGCTATATATCGTAAAGTGGTTCCGCAACAAAAGAACCTGTTCGTCAATATAACACCCAAGTCTTTTTACTTCTTTCACGCAGTTATCATCATTCCCGGTCACATTCCACTTTCAAGACTGAGACACAGTCATGGATGAGTATTATCAGCAAATGTGCGGCCATGTTTTTCTTCTAAAATTTACAAAACTACAATGAACAGCTTTTACTACTATGTGCTAGCATTTCTGTACCAGCCGTTGTATTTCCCCATTCGAGTATATAGCTTTTTATCAGACTCTAGCATTTTACTCTAACAGTAACTGAGCATACGGCGCTACGCGCCTGAATTATATTTGTCATTCCCATACACTGTTTTGTTTCAACTATTGATTTTTTTTGGTGCTGTAAGCTTTGATTCCGTATTTTGAGTACTAAGTCTTCGTGTTTCTGCGTCATTCATGTGTGCCTTCACTCGAAGTTTTAACATAGCCGCTGCCAATGAACGAATTTTTCCAAGAGTTTGCATGTTCATGTGTCTCTTCTGTCTGGAGCCGTATTCTTTCTCTCCCTGTACGAATTCACTGAAAGTTTAAAACTTCTTTAACACTTTTGACATTTATATGCTAGGGGCTCGTTTTCACAAATGTTTATAAATTTATTCAATAAATTCTGTCATAAGTATGGACTTTCGAGATACATGTATTTCGTAATTTATTACTTGTATCCACCTAAAACGGAGTCGTTGATGCAATTTTAAGGTAAATCGATCTTATTTGTGTTGCTCTAAGTTTCTAGAAAAAAAAGCCGAATAGTTAAAATTAATTTTCGTAAAATGATAGTCGTGAAACACCTTACACACCTAAGTTCTAACTTTGACCTACGTTGACTTCGAGAAGCTGGTCCCACAAATCATTTAACCCTTACCCTGCTAAATTTCCATCCTTCACATTGGATAGTACCGTAGACTGTTAAAAGGGGTGTTTACCACGAAGATATTGACTGAATGGCGAACAGTGCAGGTCATGATCAGACTGCATGGATGTGCAGGCTAATCATGATAAACTCTGGTCGCAAAGGCAGAATCAATCGTATCAAGCATGATAAGGGTTAAAAATGTGTTTGTGAAACACCTGACACCTAAGTTTTAACTTGTCCTACGCAGGTTTCGTAAAGCTGACTCCAGCAAACTGTTTACACATAATCAAGGAAAGTGATAGTTTTACAACATCGGTTTTTAAACAATTATAGTCTGTCTGGAATAAAACACTGAAGTAAATAAAACGCGGAATTTAGAATTATATTTCTTTCTTATTAATTTTTGGTTCGAAATAGAGAAGATTTATAACAATATTTTTGAAACGGAGATCATCTTAACAGGATTTATTATTATTCATGTATAGATAAATCTTGTAACTGCCATGTTAATATATATGTGTATGATAAGTGGAATGATCTGGATTCGTCTATGACGAAATACAGATCTGCTTCCCCGGTATCCAATCATATAAATCATCACAGTTTTATATCTGTCATGCCTTAAGTTATCGCTCATAACTAAATTTTAAGGCACAGATCATCATAGTTTGGCTAATAAATGATCTCTCTATAAAACTGGTTTGATCATATTTTGAACACTAGAAAATGAGTGTTTTCTTAAAAATGCCAAATTAAGAGAAAAAAACACGCCCGAGTCAGACCGCGGTAATAAACAATAATCCAATACACCACGGAGGAATACTCACTTAATGGTCGGTAAATGTAAAGCTTTATAATTAAGGCAGTTTACCCCAGGTACCCCGTTACAAACGCTTTGAATGGAAAACTTAATAACAACAACTGATTCTTGTGTGTTTCCATAACTTATAATTTGTTTGTAACTAAATAAGATTTAAGGCCTTCAGAAGAAATATAGCAAATATTTTCTGATATTTAAAAAATTAATTTTGTTTTCGTTCGAGCTGGAGGTAAGTGCCTTTAAGAATAAAATAGGGTTATTATAACAGTAGCTCGATCTGGGATGCTGTATTCGGTTCGAGTGGATTTTGTCAGATCGGATCTTACGAGGCACGCAAGCGCCGAGTGTGATCCGACCTTGCAAAATCTACGAAAGCCGAATACAAAATCCCAGATCTAACTACTGTTATAATGACCCTTTTATCATATACCTCTACCTTTTGTTTGTTGTTTTGTTATTAAATGAAATCTTCAACGCAATGGAACTGAAGCTTTATGTGCGCTGTTTATAGAACTGTGTCAGGATATGCATATTAATGAAAGTGGTCCAGTAGCATACAATACAAAAGGTACAACGCGGAATTTAAATTTACAATACGGACTTTCTTTCTTGTCCATATTTAATTGTGAAATACAAGCTGATTTTTTTACAGAATTTATATAGGTATATAATAAATAAACATATTAACCTATAATCAATATTCCCATCAGAGTTAGTGTCCAGCCTAGACATAAGCTCATTGATCATCATCAGCTTCAATATCCATTTCCTGAAATATAGACTGACTAAACAAGCGAACGTTTTGAGTTTATTTAGCACAAAATCGTCCCCTAAATGGTATAGCAGATAAAAATGTGTTCACGTTCACATGAAAGTATGAAGAAAAGAAAAAAATAAAGTAAAAAAAATCTAATAAAGTATACTTGTCTAAGTAATACATTTCATTATAGCATACACATATAATAATTACATGGAATTTTAATGTTTCTCTAAAGATGTCAAACTTAATGAGATACCCTACCAAAAGCCCATTTTAAACTCCTCTCTGTCGACGACCATATTATTATCTTTATCCATTCTCATAAGAAGGTCAAGTGTCCGGTACCCGTGCTCGTATTTGAACTCGAACATTAATTCAAGGTGGTCACGTGGAGGCAATGGTGGAGGGACGTAGGGATTCTCGGGTACTTTGCGAACGATTTTCCCGTGATTTACCCTTAAATGTCGATTACCGGCCAACCGCTCGAGTACTGCAACAACATCTTCGTCTACAGACACATCCTGTAGTAGAAATTTAAAATTGACATACTTCTTTTTAGAAATAACGTTAATTAAGGGAAGCAGTGGTTTAGTGGTTAAGGTGTAGGCCGCTCAACCCGGGGATCGTGGGTTCGAGCCCCATTGGGGTCACGACCATGACTTCTCATATGACACCAGTACCGGTTTTTCTAGGAAACGGACTCGAGAGTTGTTCAAATAAGCTTAAAGCTTTCAATACAATCGAGCTAAAACAAATTAGTATAAACTAAACTAATTAACGATTAAAACCAGGAAAGTGTACAGTGACCAAATACAAGCATGCCGGATACGCAAAATGGCTTGTCACCAAATGTAGACACAAAGAAAACATGTTTGTAGATAACTTGTTCGAAAGTATTTTAAGTGTAATGAATAAAAGAAAGATTGCAAGTACGAAATGTCAGTATTACAGACTTACAGACATTTCTAGGTGTGTTAGAGCACATTTCTCATTAACTTCTATAATAAGAAGTAAATGCTTTGCAACTTCACTGCTGAATGGATTCATTCCAAGCTGCAAGAAAAGAAGGCTAATATAATTTAAAGCCAGATAAAATAATTTAAATACAATACGCTTTCATATATGTGTAAGAAGGTATCACACAATTTACAACTAATAATCAAACCTGATACCGTACAAACAAATGAATCACTCAGCAGAACATAATCTAGGTATGATATAGAAATTCACCTACAGGTTTGCTAAAGCCTTTACATGCATTCAGTCTGGCTATGTAAACTGACATAGTACAAGTAATTATGAAATTTTATATTTTCAAATACTAAAAAACAAAGACAAATATCAGACAGGGAATGCCACGTACCAAAATCGCAGCCTCCCCAAAACGTAACCTACAGCACGCAGACGTGCACACCACAAACACACACAGACATACACGTGCACACACACAAAGCTAACACACGAGGACAAAACGAACAAACAAAGGAACACACACACATACACACAAAGCCTACACAAGAGGACAAAACGAACAAACAAAGGAACACAGTGGGGCACCGCCTTGGAACGGTCAGTGGCAAAAACACCACTGGGGAGCTTAAACCGGTTTATGGTGCGCACCCAACCTCACTCTTACCCCCGCTATGTTCCAAAGACACGGGACAGTGTAAATAAAAGTTATCCCTCCCCATAAAAATCCTCAGAAATCCGGCTAAATACCTCAGAACGCCCACATACAATCTGTTATAATATTTGCTTGCTGCTATGCTGTTGCTATGTTATTAATAGCGCTTACCTTTAAACTTTGTAGAGTTTCATTAGTGCGTAATCCAATCATAAACAAAGCCATCCCGTTAGCATTAATTCTATTATTTGTAACATCTAATTCAGTTAAACTGTCGTTTTCCGGCAAGGCTTTTGCTCCCTCTTTACCAAATCCGTTCCAAGCAACATTTAATGATCGTAAACATTTGTTCGCCTGAAATAAAGATAAGCATTTGGTTGAATCTTAAGATTATATCATTGTAACATCTATTTAGTGTAGGACAGATCATGCTAAGGTATCCGGTCCACAGATAAGCAAGTTCTATATAACAGTACCTTTAAAATATATCATATATTGATGCCTGGTAAGCTCATATAATGTAGGTATCATTTGAAAGTTTATTGTCTACTGAAAAAGAAAATATAAATTACATGACAAAAATAAGTTATAAAATTTTCATTTTTTTATTTAATATTTTTCAATGATGCTTCAACAGAAATCCAGTTATTACAGTGTAAGATTTATCATTTCGCAGTCAAAAACAAGACTGTAGTGATTCGTGCTTATCATTTTAGTCATCTTATTACCTAATTCTTGTTCAGCAGACACAACACTTTCAAATGATATATAACAAAAAAAAAACAACAAAAAAAAACAAAAAACCAACAAACAAACAAACAAACAAACAAAAAAAAAAGAAAAAAAAAAAGAAAAAGAAAAAACATGGGGTCACCAGGCATTGAAATTTTATCTCTTTGCTTTGTGGATCGGATGCCTTAAATTAAACACATTTTATGTGCGATTCTTAATCTAGTACCCTGCCATCTATTTGAATTATATATATTCTCTCTGTTTCAAAAGTCATAAAATAGTGTTTTAGGGGATACCGTTTTCAGCACTGTCCGAATAGCACGTTTTAGAATGTTTTCATAATAACTCGCGGTTCTTTACTTTCCATTGTCATCTGAAGAGCTATGGGGTTATTGTGCCTTCTTGCAGCAGCTTTACTTAAACATGTACCATTATACCAAGTCACTGTAAACTCTCTTCACTGTTATAATGTCATTATTTAAAATATCAAAAATGTAAACAATTTAGTACAACAATGAGAAACAATTTTGTATAAATGTCATCTTATGTCAGTTTGCTGTATGTGCCCAAAGGTTTATGTAATATCCAAATGGCATATTTCAAGACCAACCAGAAAAACCGCAAACACGATGTGTATAACTGCATTATGATACGAGATTTATGTTAAGTTTCAATCCAGTGCATACACAAGTTTAATGAATATTGAAGGACAATACATTTTCTGTACATTTTTCAAAGTCCAAAAAGGGAAATACCTAATAAAAGTAAAATCCATTTTGAACTGCTATGACAACTTGACGTATGATTCTTAAAGCCCTTTTTAAAGTTTCAATCCAATACCTTCTTTGGTTTCAAAGATGTTCAAACAAAACAACAGCACTGCTACTTTTCCTGGATCAAAACGTGGAATAATTATGTCAAAATACAGAACCTGGGGCTGTATTCATAAAGCATCCTAAGTATAAGTATAAGAAATTGATTATTTACTTAAGTATTACTTAGGTAAGAAATTTATTTTACTTAAGTATATTTGTTATTCATAAAACAACTTAAGTAATTCTTAGCTAAAATAAAACTTAAGTATGCAAGAAATTCTTAAGTAAAATATTTCGTTCAGCATAAGTTTTTATGATATTTACAGCTTGAAAACTGGATAACCCGCATCTAAATATAGTAACGGAAGTACCTGCCTATCTTTATTTAGTAACAGAAGGAGATCTTCTGTAAACAATAAAAAAAAGCTGCATTTAATCCGCATTGTGTACATTCTGCAGCTCATTAGAGACTTTTATTTATGTTGATTGTCAGAGTATGTGTGTTTTACAGCTGACTAGCATATTGTCACTGTTTTCGCGTCCGTAGTGGCAAAAATCCGACTCGGAGATTGGAAATTTGGACGTTATTTTTTCACATTATTTCAGTGAAAATCTCTTTTAATGAAAAAAATAAAAACAAAACAGAATTCAATTTTGAATGGTGCTTGGAATAACTGGCAAATGTGTGAGTATAATTGATATATTATGCAAAATACCCCCATCCCAAATTAGTAAAATTATTGTGAAAATTGACTGCCATTTCAATTGCATATCAATTTTAGCCCTCCTGCCACCTCTGAATCCACCCTGATAAACTGTGACAAAGTCTGAAACCCAACAAACTGTATAATAGTTTCAAGTGACTGTCACAATACCAATTAATAAATACAAAAAAAAAATGTAATGTATTCACTGTCCCAACATTTGTGTCAAATTCACTGGTAATTCAAATTGGACTAGGGCTCAAACCCGGTATCTTGTGGTGCCATTCTGATACTCTATCGAATGAGTCAACAGACCATGAACTCATTGTGAATCATGTCTGAAATCGTGACATGATTTATACGCTTATTTTATCTTTTTTATTGCCATGTGACATACCCCTCCTCCGTGGCCCACCCTCATTTTACACAATTGTTAATCTTCCTGTAACTACTTTCTTGTTTTAATCCCTTCTTTCTTTTGTTTGGTCATGTCCAAAGAATTTTCCTCAATGTTTTGTTTATTAGTTCTCCTCCTTTTTACACAGACAGCTCCCCTCCTATAATTAGTAACAGAAGGAGGTCTTCTGTAAACAATAAAAAAAGCTGCATTTAATCCGCATTGTGTACATTCTGCAGCTCATTAGAGACTTTTATTTATGTTGATTGTCAGAGTTTGTGTGTTTTACAGCTGACTAGCATATTGTCACTGTTTTCGCGTCCGTAGTGGCAAAAATCCGACTCGGAGATTGGAAATTTGGACGTTATTTTTTTCACATTATTTCAGTGAAAATAGTGACATGATTTATACGCTAATTTTATCTTTTTTATTGCCATGTGACATACCCCTCCTCCATGGCCCACCCTCATTTTACACAATTGTTAATCTTCCTGTAACTACTTTCTTGTTTTAATCCCTTCTTTCTTTTGTTTGGTCATGTCCAAAGAATTTTCCTCAATGTTTTGTTTATTAGTTCTCCTTTTTACACAGACAGCTCCCCTCCTATAATTTTCTACTGCATCAACTACAGTGTGATTATTTCATTGGAAATGCGGTGTAAATATAGCTGAATAAAACAAAGGAAACAAACAGGGAAGAGTTTGCCTTTTTAACTATAAAGTAGATTCTGGACCTGGAAAAGATGGGGGTTTGGGCAGCCATATATACAGTGCCCATTCAATTGTATCTGTATGCATGGTACAGGTATAACAGTTAGACGATCTCTTACTCAACTTCTAATACATATTATGTGAAGAAAAAAATAATTACATTTTGTGGACTTAAATACTATACAGTCCATCAGAGCATTTCCTTTAGAATTTCATTTAGTTTATTATCAACTGAATTAAATATAGTTTTTAAGTTTGGAAAAAAAATAACACAAAGTCATGATATTATGTTTATTTTCTGATACCATTTTTCCTCATATATTTTTCAAAATTTTTTGATCACATAGTACACATTAGTGTCAACTTATTGAATGACTTTCTGACTACACAGCAAGTCATTTGAATATCTAAACTTGATACTGTAATTAGTTATTACATGACATCAAAAATAAATTTTCACATATTTCAAGTTTTAACTTTGGCTCAGAGAACATGTGTTGAGTACATGGACCAGTGATATGTGATTATAAGGAGTCATATAATATATGTCATAGAGAAATGTCTGTCATACTTCATTTCTGTTCTAACTTTTTTCTGAAAATAGTCTTCTTCCAAAGCCTGAATGCATTTAGTATTTAGTAGGCTATATATTACATACTTTAATACAGTACATATCATCATTTATTATTACATGACCCGTTATATTTATATAAATCGCTGGTCCATAGTTTGTGCTGTTTCATCAGTCTCAAGACATGATTTCTTGGCTAGTAAGTCAAACTGTTGAAAAGTTACCAGTGAAAATTAATTTCTCATGTCATAAAATAAAACACTTATTGAATGGCTTTAAAACCAGTCATTAGTCAAAATTATTGACCCTCAGTCCTTTGGACCTTGGTCAATAGTTTTGACTATTGACCGGTAAGCCATTCAATAAGTGCATATCATGACATCACTTTAATTCTTCTTCAAAAATTATGAATTAGAAATATATTTCAATAACATATCATGCTAGCAATGAAGGATATCTCATAATACTTTGGATCATGGATATTCTCCACATTTTTGTGCAGAAAAATTGGGATTAAATTAATCTGATTTCTAGTTAAACTTTTTCAACACATTTTTAAGTTCCTATAATTATAATTGAAGCATACTTTTCTGACAGCATACAGCTGGCAGCAAGTACAGTGCATATTTATGACAGTGCCTGGATGATGATTGCAGTATTCTTTATGGCTTTGTGCATTTATATGAATTATTTTAGTGCAAAAAAATAATAAATAAATAAAATAATACTATTACAGTATTTTAATAAGGAAATGTCTAGTCTCTGTTGCGCAGACTGAATTTAGGTATATTACCCCTTCACAACTCCTTGTACAGATTTGAACATAATTAGATCCTTAATATAGAAACTTTTCATATAGAAAAAAAACTTTAAAAAATAAATTAGCATGATTTTCGATTGACAAATATGTATGTTCAAACAAGGAAAATTACTTTTACTACATAACAATAATTAAAAGAATATTATTTTATACAGGTTAAAAGTTAATATGAGCCGTGCCATGAGAAAACCAACATAGTGGGTTTGCGACCAGCATGGATCTAGACCAGCCTGCGCGGATGTCAGGATCCATGCTGTTCGCTTTCAAAGCCTATTGCAATTAGAGAAACCGTTAGCAAACAGCATTGATCCTGACCAGACTGAACGGATGCGCAGGATGGTCTGGATCCATGCTGGTCGCAAAACCACTGTGTTGGTTTTCTCATGGCGCGGCTGATATATGAGCTATTCAGAAATAAACAAGTCAAATGGTTTATCGCGCCCAGAAATTTGTACAAACCGGACAGAAGTTGCGAAATTGCACCCCCACCCACCTCAGGATCCGCGCATGGTGACATATCATGCTTTCTGTTTATGCAGGTAAACTTGTGTTTGGTTAAATTTCAACAGAGCACAATTGTCTGAACAGTGTACAAACTCATAACTGTTTCTTCAGGCAAGGGTGGGAAAAAAGTGGTAGAAAATGAAAACAGTAACATTTTTATTTAAAAAAAATAAACAATGAGACAAACATTTCCAACATCTTTGGACGGTTAAAAAATCCCATGTTAAACATACGATAAAGCCCGAAACGCGTGAAAATGTTCCGAATGTAAATCGGGTGAAGTAAGCGCTCTATGTACGCGTCTAGATTGATTAAACTGGGCGAGTCTACTTACTTATTACTTGAGGATGAAAAAAAACGTGTTTTTTAAATGTTGCTCTTAAACAAGGGTGGCGGTTGAACTACTAAAAGTACAACAACAGTTAATTCACAACAAATCGTACGGTATGTTTTATAATCAGTAGAAGCTAGTCGTATTTACGCTTATGAGACCTGTTTCACCCACAAGTAAAGAATTCACAGGTCCATCATGAAATATTTTCCCCAGCGCGCATATACTTGTCCTATTCAAAATGATCGCGGCCGCGATCAATAAAAAGCAACTAAAAATGAATTGATGGTTTCTAAGTATATTGTTATTCATATGAAGAAGCTGGTTTGAACATTTAGTTTGTATGGAAGGCCACACCATGCTTACTACGAAATCTTTCCGTGCATACCAAATGATAAATGTCATAATTATATCTTAAATCAATGCTTATTGCTAAAATGGTAAATGCCAAATGTTAAAGACATGCTTATTGTCAAATTCTTTATATTAATGGGTAAAAGATCTGTATCCTATGTACGGAATGCATTATGCTTATTGCTAAAATTGCAAAAACTTTATTCCAACTGGTAAATATTTAATTTCAAATACCAACTGTCAAGTGGGAATTTTTAAATGATGGCTGGTATATACTCAGTTCCAAAAGAAAGTGTGCACTTTTTAAGTTTAAATATTTCAAAAAATTCCCTGACGTTTTTGTTTCATTTTGTCATACACTAACTCTCAGGTATAACTCAAAATCTAAAATGCACACCAATTTGTTTACGAACTGATTTAAATTTTGGTACCAAACATTATAAGTTTTCATGAAAATAACCAAGAAAAAATTACAGAAAATTAAGTGCACACTTCCTTTTGGAACTGAGTGTATGATGTCTATTGTGTTTGGGTCACTGGGTTTCTCGAACAAAACTGTGATTTTCGGTCGTAAACATATGTTCATGTTCGTAAACTATGGTTCACACTTAAACGTACATGTAAACTTAGAATAATTACTGAAATTTATAGTTCAATCGAGAAACCTAGTTTATTGATAGTAAATCATGCGTTCAAGAGCGTAAACTATGGCTTAAGCCTATTATCCTACATGTATATTTTCGGTTGGTATTCAATAATCCTTGTTTTTCGAGCAAGAACGTAATTATTTGACATTTCCATCAACTAGGTTTCTCCAACAAAACTATGATTTTCGGTCGTTATCCTATGTTCCCAAGCATGAACATATGTTAACTATTGTTAACCCATGTTCACGGTGGTTAACGTAGGTTCATGTTCGTAAACTATAGACTATGGTCCATAGATCACGCTTGTTAACCCAAGTTCATGGTCGTAAACATAGGTTCACATTCGTAAACTACGGTTTAAGAGCGTGAACCGGGGTTTACGAGCGTAAACATTGGATAACGATTATAGAATCAACAATGAATTTCGGGCGTGAACATGGGTTTATGGCCATGAACCTATGTTTATGGACGTGAACCTATGTTTACGACCGTGAACCATAGTTTACGAACTTGGGTATACGAGCGTGAACTTATCGAACGTAAAACCAGTTTTTCGAATACTAGCCTATTTTTTCGAGCGAAAACATAGGATAATGTTGTAAACCATAGTTCATGCTCGTAAACATAGGTTAACGTTCCTAAACCCAAGTTTACGCAGGTAAACATAGGATAACGACCGAAATTCATAGTTCAATCGAGAAACCTAGTTTATTGAATGTAAACCATGGTTTACGATTGATATACTAGGATTATCAAATCAACTATCAATTTCAGTTGTAAACCTATGTTTACGGTCGTGTACCTGTGTTTACGAGGGTGAACATAGCTTTATGAGCGTGAACCTAGATTAACTGCCGTCAACCACAGTTTACGGACATGAACCTCTATTTACGTGCGTGATCCTAGGCGAGTGTGAAACTAGACTTCTCGAACAAAGCTATGATTTTCGGTTGTAAACCAGGGTTCACGTTTGTAAACTATGGTTCACGCTTGTGAACCCAGGTTCATGCCTGTAAACCAAGGTTCATGCTCGTAAACTTAGGATAATGACCGAAATTTATTGTTCAATAGTTTTATTTGTTCATAGTTTAGGGACACGAACCTATGTTTACGACAGTGAACCTGGGTCCACGAGCGTGATAGGTGACTTTATTATCTTAATGTATCGACCGTAAACCATTATTTACGTTTGATAACCTAGGTTTCTCGATTTAACAACAAATTTTGTTCGTTATCCTATGTTTACTATTGTTATCCTGTGCTTTCGCTCGTGAACCACAGTTCACACTGGTAAACCATAGTTTACAAACGTGAACCTATGTTTATGACCGTGAACTTGGGTTACAAGCATGAACCTATGTTTACGAGAGTGACCTATGGTTTATGGAGAACTTTATCCTAGGTTTTCGCTCGAAAATATAGGCTAGTATTCGAAAAACCTGGTTTTACGTTAAAAAAAACTGGTTTATTGATCGTTAATCTTAGCTTTTAATTATTGGACAATTGTCGTCATGCCCGTGAACAAAGGATGACGACCGAAAATCATAGTTTTGTTCGAGAAACCTAGTCTCACGAGGGTAAACCTAGGTTCACTTTTGTTAACTGTGATTTACGCTCGTTAACCCAAGTTCACCGTCATAAACATAGGTTCTCGCTCGTAAACATATGGTTCATGGCAAGCCAGTTATCCAATAATTACGTTCTTGGTCGAAAAACTAGGATTATCGAATACTAACCTGTATTTCCGCGTGAAAAAATATGAAAAACAGCGAAAACCTTAGTTTACGCCCATGAACCCATGTTTACATTCGTTAAACTAGGTTTTCGATTGAGCAAGAACCTATGTTTACGGGCGTGAACCTGGGTTCACGAGTGTGAACAATAGTTTACGAACGTGAACCTATGTTTATGACCGAAAATCATAGTTTTGTTTGAAAAACCTAGTTTATCGAACGTAAACACAGGTTCACCCTGTATTATACCAGACACCTAGCCACTTCTATAAACAAATGTGTAACCATGTGCAGTTGCTGCTGACAGGGTGACAAGCTGACAAGTGTGTTGTCGGGGCAACTCCATATTGATATACTATCGTTTAGGTTTAAGAAACAAAAATAGAAATAAACTTACTTTTGATAGTTCAAAGCCTTGCAAGTCACCGTAGAAAATCCTTCATCTGTTCATGCAGAGTCTACTTTCTGTTTTACTTTGAATATATTTGATCCGACAGAAGGGTCAGTTGCAGAGATAAAGCAACTGAAAACTTCGGTTTATTTTTACATAATCGGTACGTCACCAATATCGTTTTAGATAAACATTTATTACAATTTAGAATTGATTATGTGCCTGAAGCTGAGAAGGCTAAATTTTTCACCCCTCATATCGCGAAAACAAATAACATTCACTTCGAATACCGATAGGCATAAAGCGAAATAAATTGTACACGAACACAATATACTTTAAATTTCTATCCTTACTTTCTATGCTATAAAGAAATGATAGTTTTCCCAAATAAAACAAAGAAATGTTTCTATGCAGAAACTATGTCAACTTTGACATTTCAGAATACGTTATTTCCCTTGGTCCAGTTTATAAATAGCTTTTATTGTGGACGAAAACATAAAAAAAACATTAATTTCAGACAGATACAACATGCACAATTATGTTTAAAGTGCATTTATCTGAAAAACTACAATTGAATCGTACTGACGACGCCATCTTGTTTTCTGATTTAAGAAATTTCTTAAAAGATAGGACAGGGTGTTCGGTGACTTAACTTTAAGCAAAAAATTGACCCTACTTAAATCATTTCTTACGTATCTTAAGTTTAAGATGTTTTATGAATAGGACTTAAGTTTATTATTAAGGCTTAAGCTGAAATCACCACAAACTTAAGTAAAATCTTCAACTTAAGTCAAAACTTATACTTAAGATGCTTTATGAATACGGCCCCTGATGTATAAACTTACGATATGATCTCTAAGGTTCCCAAACAAAAAAAAAGGCCCAATAAACACTGTCAATAAACACCACTAAAACCATGATCTGCAAGCAAGTTGTTAATCCAATAAACACCATCAAAACCGTGTTCCAAGTTCACATGCAAATGAGCTAATGGATCGCTAATTAACATAAATGTGTCATTTAACAACACGCTAATGAAGCGCACAATAGATCGCTCAATGGAACGCATAATAGATCGTATAATGGAACGCATAATAGATCGTATAATGGATCGCTTAAAGGATCGCTTAATGGAACGCATATATAATAGATCGCTTAATAGATCACTCAATGGAATGCGTTTCATCAAACTGATAAATTCCTAACTACAGGCTGTATTTAACTGAAACCTGATGCATTCAGTTTTGGCAAATCGTTTATGTGACTGGGTATATATATAGCCTGGATTTGCAGAGATATGCAGTAACTGTTGAAAAGGTTTTTCTGTTAAAATTATTCAAATATTAATTTGTTAAATAATATTTGGAAGCATAGAATGCAACCAAGAGGAATAATAGCAGACTCAGTTTGAGTCTGTACATGCGAGGTAATGAAATGTGCAACACCTCTTATGCCCCCTAACTCCGGCTTAAGCAGAACTCTCTTATATATCCATAATGATTAAATGGACTCCATGCACCAGAAAATATAACACTGAATCCATCCCATTGACTCAAATTGAGCCAATATGTATATAGCAATCATTCAACATTTTCATGATCATTTGGATGCAGTTTTATACAAATCATTTGATAAATCATGCAGCTAACAGAAATTCCATCTTAAATTTTGTGAAATATGGATAGACAAAGAGAATCATATATTTATTAACTAGTTTCAATATAAGAAAGTAATATACAGGTCATTTGAATCAGCATTTCAAAAACTATTGTGTTATGCATTTGATAAATCTTTGAATTCTAACATACAATGAAATCTATAAAGAATCACAATGTTAACATGCATCTATTTATACTGAATTGCAAGTACATGTATTAAGAAAATACCTTTAGTTGTAAATCATAGAAATTAAATGAAAGAACAACCACCATTTTCTCTTCAGTAAATCCATATGTCCAACCCCTACACTTACAACCTACAAAATGCACTAATTTAAGTCCCTCTATATTATACCTCAGATGAGATTACATAACATAACCATAGCAACTAGAAGATCTGCTGTTACGGTACATTTGATGAATTAAAACCATATGTTTCCTTATAAAAGAGGAGAAAGCCTTCTGAATGGCTCTGTAAAGTTAATAACTCGCTTCAAAATCGGGATCCATTTAATGGAACACGTTCCGTTAGCGATCCATTGCAACCATTTCTTGGATCACTAATGGGACGCACTAACAAACACCAAAAAAAGCGGGTTTGATAGTGTTTATAAGGTGTTTTTATAGTGTTTATTAGAAAAAAAATTTGTTTGGGTTTGTATGAATTTTTAATCTGATGCATGAATGTTTCAAAAATATTAAAAGAAATGTTTTTTTTGAAAATTTTCCAAAATAAAAGCAAGGTTTGTGAGACCTGTAATGTGAACTGGACGTTTACTTTTTATGTTTTCTAACCACATTTTTGGACGGTTGTCGAAGACAAACCTGCCAGTGCAACCGGAATACGAAATTTGTTTCTTAATGCCATATGCCTACAGACAACTTTAAACGATCGCCCCGAAATAGTTCTAAAATTTCAACAGTGCATAAATAAAATGTATCACATTCTAATATGTATAGATGTACAGAATGCAAAAATGGTGTCATTTCAACGCGATTCTGTCCGCAAATATGTTTTAACTGTCAGATATTCTTTCCATCTAATTTTAGAAAATATACACAAAGTAATACGCCAGTCGTGGTACTCCGTCCTAGGGCGTATTCGAATGGGATGTTTTCTTGGAGCATAGTTGAACAGTTGTTCAACTTACACTTCAAATATAAAGTCTTTGTTGTTATTATAAACATTTTACATCAAATGCCATATATATTGCTTTATAATTCAAGTGTAATTTATCAAATTGCAGCTGTTAACGCTTTTTAGTCTTTGCCAGGCCGACCCGGGTTAGCGAAACGATCTAGTCGAATTCGACAGTAAGATTGCCCATGTTATCATTTTTCTCTACGCCATATTTGCCGTGAAAGCTAATCAACATTTGCTGGGAAAGTTAATCTACATCAGACAGTTTTGTACAGCGATTTAAGTTGGAGTGTATTTTTTAGCTACTTTTGAACAAAACACACAGGCGGTAAAACCCTGCAGTAGATCAAGACGTTCACGTGACCCCGGCGTTCATTCTTGACTGCATTTGTTTACAAATATTGAAAGAAGTTCGCTGCATTTAGTTGCAAGTAATTTTGATAAAGAGCAGTGCTTGGGTCTACTTCATTTGTTTACAGTTCGCTGCTGTTCAGAAAAACTTGCCTTTGTTTTAGAGAGTTGCAAGTATTTTGCCAACATATCGCTCTGGGGCTAATCGTCCACAAAATCCAAAGCAGTAAAACGTGCAGTACCCAGATTCGGACAATTTTACAACATTTTCAGCTGTCATATTTTCATTTTAATGCAAGATCCATGAAATGTTATCTGAATCAAGTTCAGTTTTTATGTGTCACAAAACGCGTATTTGTTTGTACCTAAAAATAAACTGAACACGTCACAGAGGCCCGAAAGAGGGTACATAAATTTAACGTTTCTGGAAAGTTGCAGGACCCAGAAATCAGACAATGGGAAAACGAAAACGATAGTTATCGTCATTTCTGTCTCGCAGAATCACTTTTAGGTTGGTGTTAATGATAAAAAGACATGTTTACCTTGTTTACATTCAGCTATTAATGTTTGAAAAAAGGCTGTCGGGAGCTAAAAAATTCAGCAGGCCTATGTACGAGACTTAAGATATAAATAATGGCTGTTATCTTCTGGAAAATTTTATTTAACCCTGGCACTATTTACCCATTTCAATCATTTTAAAACACGCAATTTTCTCGTTTGCATTTAGCAGACTGTAGATGAGTACCTCTTGAATAATGTTGGGGCCTCAAAACAAGTATGCGCATTGGCACTGAAAGCACATGCAACTTCTCCCAGCGAGAGCTGTCAGCATTTCTTAAACAAATGTAAATATTCCAATTGTGTTAGTTTTACTAACTTCGTCGTCTCGGGTACCATGTCGAACATCTGATGAATGAGAATGTGACTTAAAAGACAGATCAGTAATTTAACTGTTACAATTCAGGCCAACATATGAGAATTAAAAAATAAATAAATGGCAGTCTGATCAGCCTGGTTGAATTAATTGCGGTACCAGTATGGATCCTGGTTATACTGTGTAGAGAACGTACAAGAGTTCTTCATGTATTTAGATTTTTGCAGATATAGTGGTTTTTACAAATGCACAGTTTACAAGTAAAAATGTAAACAATGGACTCTGTCTAATTGGAATGAATGAATTACAGTCGATCTTAGTCATGATACTGATTGACAGTGAATGCTGATGGCATTGTGTATTGCAGGAGGGTATTTAGTTTGTACCTGTAATTTCTAGCTATCAACAGAAATCCTTTCGAAACTTGTAAAGTCGTTGCTTAAATTTAGACAAACTCGTCGTTGCCGTTAACCTGCTGCTAAAGAAAGGAAAGATAAAAGATTCGACGTAAGTTATATTTCACTAGTCCTCCATTCTATAAGAAACACGTAAGAGAAATTTGGGCATGTTTGACCAATTGAAATGTTTACAAAATTTGATTATAGTTTTTCTTGACACGAAAATAACCGTTACGTAACAAAGCCAATACGCCAATATATATATATCATGAGTACACCACAAATGTTACTGTCACAAATTTGTTCCAGTTCACGTTATGTAGTCAAGAAGAGAATAGAGGTTAACTTAAACTACCTAGCTAGAGGTTCTGGGTTCGTATTCAGAATGATGTATAATTTTAGCGAACTGTATCATGGATAATTATTTAACAATCCAGATCACTGCTGAATACTACATGAAATGCACCCAAATAGAAAATATTCAATATATTATATCCCTTTGATGTTTCTGATCTCCATATTTAAGAAGAGTTACATTTCCTTGATCACAAAATTTCCTTTTATGTGAAAATATTAAATGCTCGACGTCGTAACTATACGTTTTTGGTGAAACTATTGCCAGTAAATCTATTTTGGAGAAATATATCGACATTTGTCTTCATTCCAAAACTTTTTAATTTCATAGCTATGATTTGAAAAAATTAGGTACTATCTCTTTAGTGTGGGAAGCTCAGTCTTACCTGTTTGCATCCTGGTCGCAAATGCAGTATGTTGGTTTTCTTAAGGTACGATTCATATCTCTTTAGTCTTGTGTAAGTATCATTATTCATACAGTCTGCCAATGAAGTCTAATCTAATTATTATTGGAAAAACTGAAACTCTACTCAGGGTCTTTTGTAATAGAAACTTTGGTTTCTCTTTCCAGACGGCAACACTCAACACTCTCTTTGCAAATAAAGGGACGGGCCCTTATGCCAAGTCGTTGAAGGTGAAGGTGGTTGCTTGTCAAGAGCAACCACTCAAGTACGCTGGACTTGACCGGGACGGAGAAGCATTCACTGACTGTAGCAGTCAGTGATGGGGCGACATGCATGCGTTGCATTTGCTATGATGTTAGAAAGTTCCCCAAGCTGACAGAAGGGCAGACTGTCGTCTTACGTGAACGTATAAGGAAGACGGACGATGAGCTGCCAGTTATAGTTATAACCAGGGCGTCAAAGGTGTTCGAGAGCAGTGGGTTAGATGTTCATGAAGAACAGGTCCTCGCAGGAAAGGCCATTGTGAGTCCACCACCTGCAGCAACACTTGAGATTAAGAAAGCGTTGCAGTCGCCAAGAGAGTTTCGGTAGCAGGAAAGATAATACAGGTTTGAATATTCATTGCCTTTTTAAGAGTACATATATATGAATATGCATGCCTTGTATTTCACTTGAATTTCCACTCACTAATTACAACAGATTTAAGGCTTTTGAAATTGTCCAATTGTTTGTGATACTCATAATGCAACAAGTGTATGGCCTGCAATTATGAAAACATTTATATAAATTGTTTATCTGCATTTAATCTTGTGTAAAAAATATTTTTTGTTGAGGCTATGCACACTATGACTGCAGACATTACATGACTTCTGGCCCCTTATTTGATATAAAATGTTCCAGTTGGGGCACAGCTCATGTCCTACAGACAAATTCTAGTTTATCTATAATAGCATGGAATCCAGCGCAAGCTAAGTGATTCGTAAAAATCATTGCCAGATACAGTATTTCCTTTATCCGAATGTATGGGAAGTTAATATTTACAATAGCAAAATTTAATGTTATAAATGGCACGTCACATGTCTCATCTGGAATAGGGGGTGGGTTCTGTCCAGCTACATTGAAGAAGTGTTTCAGTAGCAACCTTGTTTTACGATATCATATGTTAAACTGATGTTAATCAAAAAGTTTCTGTTAATGAAAGAATACCTTTTATTCATTCAGGAAGAGAATGTCAGAACAGAGCTGGTGAAGGGCACAAATGTACCGTTAAAGACTATCACCCATGAGGATGCATCGGGTTAAACACAAGTCAGCTTGTGGCGGGAGGCCTGCAAAGAAGAAGTCCATTCAGGAGATTTTGTCACCATTTCTAATGTGGTGGTGAACCTTTTTAGAAATGAGACGTCGCTCTCCGCTACGGCGAGAACCTCAACGGAATTATGTTGTTTTTTTTCTCACTTTTATTTGCATACATGTTCAATTTCTTACCAGCCTTGAATTACTTACTTTTAAATTAAATGTTAAAATATACATTTAGGTCTAGTGGTTAAGACGTCCACCTTCGAAGCAGGAGGTCAAAGGTTGATTACCTGCCAGTCAGTGACTTTGAGTAAGAGGGTAGCACAGATGTGATTTAATTATTAAGCTGTTTTTTATTCAACAGTGTTTTATTCAACAATATAACATAGGTACTGGTCTATTATTTTGATTTTAACCATGATAATCCAATAGTGATAATGATTTAAAAAAAGAAAAAAATTAATACGAACTAAGTTCTGTTAGAGCATAGCGCAAAAAACTACGAAAACTAGTATGGATGTGATTGGAGTTCATTTGGACTCTAGTACGTTTGATTATGAAATAAAAAAAAAATTGTTTTCGTATATGTTTGTGCAGGAGAAAATGTTGCGGGTTGCATCAGAATTGCATTCAAACCGCTAACAAATTTAAATGTTAGGCGTTAATGAGTAGTGCAATGGCCGAATGCCATAGTGCTATTATGTCTATTTATGTATTGTCTCCCTATTTAAACTTTGAAACTGTCAACACAATACTTTCCCTCATATTTTCAAAAAATCGAGGCACCTCTTGCAAACAGAAAAGTTATAGTAGAAGGTGTGAGCCTTGATGACGGCAAGGCAGAGCTACTGCTGGACAGTGAGGAAGTCCTTAAAGTGCCTGCAGAGCTTATCATGCAGGCAATGCCAGAAGAGGCACCAGAGGTCGAGCGCCTGACTTTGAACAGGCCAGTTAATATTGACATAAGTTTTCGAGGCTCGGTGGTTCTCAGCATGTCTATTCTATCATGAGACAACAATTTGTTGACTTGCATTTGTTATATTCTTTGGTACTGTCCGTCCTTACAGTTAGTATACACAAATTTTAACGTGAATTTTTTTCTGGATAATTCTGGTTTGTATTTGATGCAGTAATAAAAAATATATTTTAATGTCAAATTTCAAAAATATGTATTCCTGTAATTGCTTTTGATACATTTAAGAATAGGTATTTATCATTTTCTGTTTTGTTTTTGCTACATTCACTCAGTCTAAATATAAATAAGAGTAATACGATATACAGGAAAAGGAATTTAAAAAAGAAAAGAAATGAATACCAAGGTTTGTGTAATTGTACGAGACGGGACACACAACCATATTTAAAGGTGGACCATTCAGCAAAACGTATTTCTTTTATATTACTTACATGTTTGTAAATACATTTTTAACTCATTTAGAATAAATATTATCAAATAAGGAGAGCTAAACCACTTGCCATGGCATTTGTGTCTGATAACATCTTTAAGTTTTGTACAGCTTGTCTTTACTTTTCACATTTTCTATCAGTTGGCCAATTGGCTAGCAAACAATATTTTATCAATGCCCTTACGCCATTATGGCCCTTTTCATCTTGAGTGGTTCAAAATTCAACCATTCCCTGGTATTATCAAAACTGCATTGGTTATTCCATTTCTTTTCTTTTCAACCGTTCGTTCACATAGGCGTAATGCTTTGGCTATTACTAAAGATATTGAATTGAAACTTTGTACATGTGATTTTGTAAGGTCAATGGCCAAGGCCTATAATTCTGACATATTTTTTTAGCAGAATTATGCCCCTTTTTGTAATTAGAAAATTTCAGGTTAAAGCTTATTTGCATATACATATTTCTGTAATTACTACAGATATCTAATTGAAACTTCACACATGTTTTTGTTGTAATTATGTAAGGTCACTGGTCAAGGCCTATAATTCTGACCTGCATTTTAGTAGAATTCTGCCCCTTTGTTTACTTAGAAAAATTTTACAATTAAAAATTATTAAAAAAAACAACACTTTCTAGACATTGTGTCAACTTCAGAACTTTAAATATACTATCAAAGCAGCGGAATAGTCGAACATGCTATCCTTCTGATAACTGTTGTTGAAAGAAAAATTTACAGTGTGCCGTACCATATTGATCAAGATGTTTATTAACCTTTTCGTTGACATTTTACTGTTTAACGTTTTAGCATAGTACCGTATAGCGGGTTATTTCTACGGAGGGGGGGGGGGGGGTATATTTCTGCGTTTCTGCGATCTCTCGGTAGAATCGCAAACATATTTCCAGCAGAATATTCATCCAGCAAAAATTTAAAACGCAAAACAAACTGCATTTTTTCACCAACGTTGTTTCACGCTATGTTTCCCCAGGTAATCCAAAGTTCACAATGGCATGGTCTAATTATTGGAAATTACCGCCGCCATCTGACAATTACCGATAATGGTATAATTAGGTGTGATGGTCAATCAAAGTCCTAACTGTTAATACCTCAGAAAACATTTTTCTTCTGTGAATGAAATAAACTGAGTGATTTTCACTTGTGTTGTTCTTATTAACACCTTGTTAGCAAAGATCTTCCTAACTATACTTTAACAACCTTTATATAAGTGCAACCGTTATGCCGATATACCGTAGTTTGAAGTTGTTGTTTGTGCAATTTTTGTTGGACTTATATTTTTTTTTCAATTCTCATGTTATTATATCCTACAATATATTCATTAAATGCAAAGTTATTTTACAACAGTTAGCGGTAATTTAGTTTATTGTTTTCATACGCTATCATTTTCACAACGCCCGATCATGCGAGGAATTACCTCCTCTTTGGCGTCAAAAACGCAGAAATTTCTCTTCCTTTTATGTGAAAACGCAGAAATTAAACACGCAGAAATTTGTTTCACAATTTTTGGTGCCAAAACGCAGAATATTTTGACCGCAGAAGTAACCCGCTATACGGTATTCCTATTTTTTTTTATTATGCTCATCAATGGTTGTAATGCCAACTTGCCATGGCTTGATAGTCAGTGACTGTTCCATATTTATTGTTAGTTACGGAGTGTGTCTGGACTGAATGTCGACATTAGGAGTGTCTGTACTGTGTCATGCTCAAACTATATTGATCGGGTGTATATTTACATTTTTGAAGCCATTTCACTGTTTACCTTTATAGCATGATAATAGTTCTTTTAATTTATATCTTCGTCAGTGGTTTTCATGCCCACTTTCCTTGGCTCGCTAAGTCACCACAGTGGTTAGTAACACACCAATATCTTGCCTTTGGCTCGGACATTTAGTACTTCATCAGTCATGGGCATTTGCAAACTATTCTGTATCTGTATAGTTTTAGTTATGTTGTTGCTATTATCTTCCTTTAATTTGTATACTTAGGATACTAGTAGGTACTTTATATACAAGGGTCAGTGTTGCATTTTCCATTACTGCTCATGAACAGACTCAATCAAACCGAGTCTGCAATTTTCACTATTTGCATTGTTTTAGGTGCTTCCGAAGGATCTACTTTCCAGATTTCATTCAATAAATACTGTTAACTAAGCATTATTTTTTTTTACTTTTCAGTAGATTGACAACCTATTTGGTACAGTAATGTATAGACATTTTTCATATAGGTGTATGATAAAACGGACCTCTTTTGGAAATTTGCCAATTTTCTTGACAATATTTGGCTTAAATGTTTTGTGTTTTATCATTTCATCATGTTTTTATCATAGAAACAGTGTTGATGACACGCTATCGACATGTAATATACGCTATTTATAGGTATCTGTTAGCATGTTAACCAGTGAAAAATATGTGGCTAAGTGCTTTAAGACTTGTTTTCTCATTGCCTAGCAACGGTAGCTTAGCAAGGACATTGTTTCCAAGGAGGGAAAAATTAAAGCATGTGATGCTTATGTTGATTTTAAGTGTAAATATTCACCATTATTGCTACTGATAAGTATATGGAATATAGTTCACATTATATATTGAATGGCCCTCGTAAATCTAAGTGACTTCAAATTAATGTTTCAATCCTGATTTTTCTCATCGCTTCCTGTTAACTCCATTTAAAACAAAACTGTACTTTGTAAGTTTCTCATTTTTGCTTAATTTGGACTGAGAAAATAAAATGGGTGTACTCGTAGTGCTATATGAAACAGTCAAATCTAGTTAATCCGAATCGAGCCAATATTTAGCTCGATTATACGAAGTATGGAAAGCTGTCCTACTCCACCCGGCGTTGGCGTCCTTCCGCGTCCGCTCTACGGTTAAAGTTTTGAAGCACTTTCTCTTTATCTCTGTAATTACTCGATGGATTTCTTTCAAACTTAAAATAGTTATTCCTCATTATAACCTACATCAAATGACACAAGGGGCATAACTCTTGCTCCAATACTTCATGAATTATCCCCCTTTTGACTTAGAATTTCAGGTGAAAGTTTTTGTGTTGCTCTGTTTCGTTTGCCCTTTTTCAGGACAACCGGCCTTCAGTGCTTTCAGCGCTTTGATATTTCAAGCGCTCTTTCGGCTCTTTAAATACTTAGTATAATATAAACTATGTTAAATTTCTTCCGTGTTAAGAAATGAATAGGTAATTCGCGTATATTTAAACTAAAAGTTAATGGGTTAACAGACAGATTATCTTGATGGCGTCGTCAAAGATTGTTGTTGCTGCCATTGACTTTGGTACAACGTTTTCAGGATATGCATTTTCCTTCGCTCATGATTATGAAAATGATCCATTGAAGATTCAGACAAATCACTGGATCGGCGGAGGTCATTTGTCACTCAAGGTAATTATACGTTCATAGTTACTGCCTTCTTATTTATAGTTGCACCATTTTTATATTTTCGATTGATTCTATTAAGTTGTTGAGATGAGATTCTAAAATTATGGTAAGACACGGGACAGTATTATTATCATACTTTTGGTAGTGAAAACAAACATGTTTTCTATACAGTGTATTTAGGTCTAGTCAATCAGTCAGTATTTAAGTTTAATCAGGGTCCATTCACCCTTTCGGGCACAGTATAGCATTTAGCTATGTAGAGTATAGACCCCCGGCATGTCACCAGGCATGCCGTTAAAGGTAACTTTTTGAGCCAAAGTGGTGAAAACAATTTACCTCTAGGCAATTTCCGTAGAGTTTACGCTAAAAGGTCCAAATAAATTTGAAGCCGAAAGTAGTTCACTGTCACGGCCAATGAGACCATAAACGACAGAGACCCAAGACGTGGTTGCAAACAATACGGAAGGTAAGGTGGCAAGCTCGTCCTTACAAGGGCGGTTGGTCGCCGCATGGTGCAGGCTGGTGCCTCGTCGCTGGTGTTGATGCCCCTCCCCTCTTGAGAAGCTTGGGCTGTCTGGTGAACCGTACTGGTAGATCTTCTCTCTGGTCAACACGTCCGTGCCACTCGGGGTGTGCCTCGAATGTGTCAACCACAGCGTTCATCGTTGCCTGTGCCGTCTGACGCCATACAGAGGTCCCGTCAATACCACACGAGTTGTTGGAGCCGGGTGGCCGAATCCTGTTTGTGATAATGTACCAAAGTATAGTGATGGCCCGTGCAGAATCGTCGAGAGTCTTTATGGCACATCCGCGTCGTCCCAAGTCCTCCTCAGGGCCGCTCCCTCCGGTCTTAGTCGGGACACCGACGGCTGCACCCCAATATAATTATGGTCTACAGCCGTCGATGCCTTGAGCCTTCTTCGCGACGTGCACACCCCGGAGGGAAGGAGAAGTATTTAGGTCTAGGTCATGCATCATGAAGATATACTACTAGAGATCAATCAATGATTCAAAATAACACATTTGAACCAGCTGTATGGTTAAAAACGTACTGTTAATTTATTTCATTTAAACAGTTTTCAAGGTACATACTGATGAATTTTTTACTATGTGTGTTCATGGTACACACAACATTAAAACTATATTTCAGCTTAAATAGTGGATCTGAATTTATTTTATTGGACTGATGTACAACATGCATGTACTTGACAACTATTTCACAATCTTATAAGTTCTTCCCGCAATAATCCAATTATAATTAGGGAAACACATTTATAAATTGAATGACAGATAGGACTACTTAAAGGGGAAATACACGGAAATCAAATAAGAAGTTTCAGAAAGCCTGAACTACATGCAAATAAATGATCAAATCAAGACTTAAGTAGTATATCCGTCTTGTTATATACAAGCATTCAGCGTCAGTATTTTAATCGTTTTCTTTTCATAATTTCAATTTAAGGTAATATTTCAATGGTAAACACTATGATAAATGATAAATCTGCATTACACAAATAACACCTGGTCCAAATTAATTATTTTCAAAAGGGTAAAGTACAGAAAAAACAGTGCGTTTGCAATGTTTTTATTGCAAACATTTGTTCATTGTTCATTGTACAATTGGTTAGACAAGAAAAGAAATATTTGATCGAAAAGAAACGTTGGTAGGTACGTTGTTTGTTATGTAGATAAGTGTAATGTTTTCCGACCTTGGCACAGGTAGGTAGATAGGTAGGTTGTTTGTTAAATGTAATGAATTCCAGCCAGGTCAGTGGTAGCTAAGTAGGTTGTTTGCTAAGTGTAATGATTTCTGGCCTGTGCACTAGTAGGTATGTAGGTTGTTTGGTAAGTGTTATGATTTCTTGCCTGGGCACTGGTATGTAGTTAGGTAGGTTGGTTGTTAAGTGTAACGATTTCCGGCCTGGGCACTGGTAAGTAGGTAGGTTGTTTGTTAAGTTTAATGAATTCTGGCCTGGGCAGTGGTAGGTAGGTAGGTTGTTTGTTAAGTTTAATGAATTCTGGCCTGGGCACTGGTATGTAGGTAGGTAGGTTGGTTGTTAAGTGTAACGATTTCCGGCCTGGGCACTGGTAGGTAGGTAGGTTGTTTGTTAAGTTTAATGAATTCTGGCCTGGGCACTGGTATGTAGGTAGGTAGGTTGGTTGTTAAGTGTAACGATTTCCGGCCTGGGCACTGGTAGGTAGGTAGGTTGTTTGTTAAGTTTAATGAATTCTGGCCTGGGCAGTGGTAGGTAGGTAGGTTGTTTGTTACGTGTCATGATTTCCGGCCTGGGCACTGGTAGGTAGGTAAGTAGGTAGGTTGGTTGTTAAGTGTATGATTTCTGGCCTGGGCACTGGTAGATAGGTCGGTTGTTTATTACGTGTAATGTTTTCCCACCTGGGCTCGGGTAAATAGCTAGGTTGTTTGTTCAATGTAATAATTTCCGGTCTTGGCACTGGAAGGTCGGTAGCGTTTGATAGGTGTAACGATTTCCGGCTTGGGCACTGGCAGGTAGGTATGTTGTTTGTTAGGAAGATATGTGTAATGATTTCTGGTCTGGGTACTGGAATTTCTGTTCATAGTAATTCCCACTTACTCGCTTTATACAGGGGGAAGGAAGTCGTGTATCCGTACTCTGCACCAGGAACAAGGATGTCTATTCAAAAAGTGCTAGTCAATAAACTCTATAAGAAGATCCGTTCGAACCATACAATGCAACCAATCAAACTAATAGCAGACTCGGTTTGATTGAGTCTGTTTAATAAGATGTAATGGAAAGTGAAGCTCCCATCAAGCCGACCCCATCCCTTACCCCTCGCACCGGTTTAAGCGGAATCCTGTTACACTGGTATTGAACGTACTCCAAAATCCCAAATGACCAGAAAATATAACAACACTGAATCCAAGTAGGCCGTGTAAGCAGGACATGCCTAAGTCTAAATTCCCCCTCCTCTCTCTCTCTCTCTCTCTCTCTCTCTCTCTGTCTGCGTGTGTGTTTGAGGCTTTCTCTTTCCCTTTGGCTAGATTGCTTTGCATCTGTACTGGTAGAGGATACATTTTTGAGTGGATGTGTTTCTATGTTACGTAACTTCGAATGTGTTCATCATGAAAAGGATGCTATATAATTTTGGTATAAAATATATATGATTATATCTACTGTAGGCTTACTTATTTTAGCGGTGTACTAATAACAGCGCTTTGAGCGCTATCGCACGTGCGCTAATTCATGTCCGTGCATTAATTTGTCCAAGCATTTTCGTGTACATTTTCATTTGATGATGTTTTCTTCGAACTTTTGCAAATAAATACTCTTGAGAGTTTGCACTAGTTACACTGCTTGCTAATATTTTAAGGTTCGTATGATATTCCTGGTTATTGTTCATATTATCATTTTAAATATATGATCATGCAAAATAAAATATTTAAGCTTGCAGTTTGTGTTATTTTATCATTTGATTAAGTTGTTATCGATTTCCGTGTCACCTTCGGGCATGTCCGTTGTTGCAGTCGCTCGTTTACGGAAAGGTGTGAACGTTTGTATTAAGACACAATGCATGTAGGACAAAGGGGATTCAATGATTAAAATGTGTGACAATCTCGTTTTATTTCAGCAATTATAACTAGTATACAGAATATAAAACACGCAGATTATTATAATTAAATACAAGAAGACAATAAATTTACGTAGGCAATATCATACTGGGAGCGCGATAAAACATCGACAGACAAAAAACATCGACACGACAAAACGCCGACGCGACAAAAGCTCGGCAAAAAACATTGACACAAACATCGACATGTAATTTATTCACACTTTTTCTTCATTTTCAGGGGTTAAATTACCTTGAAATTTTTACACATATCTGAAAGTTTCGGTCTAAATCTTCAGACAGTCAAGACTAAGACTTACGGTTAATGTTCAATTAATGGGTGGTGATATTAAAATGTGCAGTTGTGAAAATTGTTGTCAGGTACTGACCAAACTTACACAGCTGACACAAAATGTAATACCAGCTCGATTAAGTGCAACATTGGTATCTTTTATGTGACAACAACTCAATTTTGATGACAAAGAGTTTAGTATGGACATACTAGGACTTACTAGACAAGTTTCGTGTCAGATAATATCATTCTATGTCACAGATAACAGCTCATTTCTGCATTTCTGTATGTTCATATTCGTAAGATAATATCTGTAATTTAGTCTCCAATAATGAAAAAATGTTAGCAATATTGTTTAAATTCATTCAAATTAATTGAAGTATGACAAAAAATGATATACGTTCCCTTACTCTGCAAAATTAAAGACATTATTTCGGTAAGGTTTAAGATATTGGCAAAACAACAAAACGTCTTTTTAGTGGATTATATCTGTCAGTATCGACTCAAGTTATGCGATTTCCTTTGATCATAGCAAACTTTATATAAATAGATTGGTTTTCATTGTACCGTTAAAACCGATGTATTTGTCATTCATATGTTGTTGAACTGTATACATTTAGTAATTATGAACAAAAGCATAAAACAATAAAACAGAGATAATTTGACAACCCTGTATACAATACTATCGCTTTTAACTATTTGATTATTTAGAAGGAAACATTAGCCTTACAGTTATTGTTATAAATCAACGCCATAACCGTTTTTTACGAATTGTCAAACAATAACCACCGAATACTTACTGTAGTTAAACTATAGAATTTCACTAACGCCGCGCCACATTGTCGTTTGTCTCAAACGACGTTAATTTTGATCATCATATCATGATGGATAGATAGCCTTCAAGTAACTTATAAGATTTGGACCTTGTCATGGCGTAACAACACCTGTTTTGATCTCCTAGGAAGGTATTCATTTCATAATAAGTAGTCTTTTTTTCAAGTGCAGTTATATATATATATACCTTTTTAGTTTTGTTTTTTTGCCTTCACTTATTGTTCTTTGATAGCTTGTTTAGCGCAAAGTTTGCAATGTTTTTTATTTCAGTCCACGAACACGAATTTCACAGGTAAAAACTTTCAGCAGATGTAATTCAGTTAGTATACTTATTAAAATATTATATATTCACAAAAGATCGTCCATATATTTTGATGTTTATGATCAATTTAATCCAAAAATATATAATACACATTTAAAAAACTAATATTCGCCCATGTTCGGTTATTTATGGTGGTACAGGCCTGAAACAGATCGCGTGTAAAAAATACAATAATAACGTGCTTATTGCCACTATGATTTACTTCCAGAGTAAGTTCTTGCTTTCTTTTTCAGTTTGTTTATTTAGATATTGGTAATTCTAAGGGCCTCTATGATGGTGTAGCGTTTTGTTCCTCGGGCATCTTCGGTATTCGGTGGTTCTCCGATGGTTACAGCTCGACCTGAACATCTTCGGTATTCGGTGGTTCCCCGATGGTTACAGCTCGACCTGAACATTCTTGTATGACACATCGCCAATACGTTTTTACTACTTTATCCTTACAACTTCTGTCCTTATTAAAAATATATCCATCAAACACAAGTTGTAACTTTCCTTTTTGTGAAGTAACGAACTCCATCACTATGGACGAAGATGGAAGTGTTTTCACTCTTTTAGTACATGTATTCAATTATATTCATTCTATTGTGACGACAAAAAAAGTCAGTACTTGGAGCATTTCATCGTCCGATTATACGTGCTCTTAGACTTATTCTACAAAAACGTAAATACTTATAAATTATAATCGTATGATCAAAATTATGAATTATTAGTTATGATCATAAAATTATTTTCGGTCAATTTATTGTAAAGATGTTCAATACTCGGTTCATTTAGGGCATTTAGTGCACGTAAATACTTATGAATGATAATCGTATGATCAAAATCATGAACCTATGATAATCGTATGATCAAAATTATTTTCGACCATAAATGCGAAAAAACGCCGACACGACACTATGCGACATGACGATCTTTTGTCGCATCGATCAATTGTCGCGTCGGCGTTTTGTCGTGTCGATGTTTTGTCATAGACCCATTATACTTTATATACTGTACGTAAACATAAAGCTACATCACAGTTGAAAGTATCATTGAAAAAATACAAGTACCATCACGGCACACTATCTTGAAGTCATGCATGTTCAGGTTGTATAGGGTCGACAGTCAGATTCGTATTACAATAATTACAGCAGAAACACATTACATAAAAATTGCCGACGGTTAAAATTATTTCCGAAAATCTTCGTGAATCTCCGTAAATCTCCGAGAGCCTCATCTCGGACAGCGCTAAAATTAGAAATTAGCGGTCTCGCGAGAGCGCTAATTCACGTCTTCGCATTAATTAGATATTTCACCAAAAATTGCGTTTGCGCTAAATTTTTGCCGCGCTAATAAATGTACGCCAACAGTATCCAATATCTATCCGTCCTAAATATTTATATAATTAGATGTACACTGTGTAGCTTTGTCTTAGATAATCAGTATCAAAACATATAATAAAGTATGACCTATTTATAATATATGCAATATATAAAGATTATTTTCTTTATTCGTTTCTAGTTTAAGCAAGAAAATTTAATTTTAAATTGTCATTTTATTATTAATTTACGTAGGCACCGACGTCAATATTGTTTAGTCCCGACAAACGATTCCATTCATTTGGATATGAAGCAGAAGATAAATACTCGGATTTGGCGGAAGAAGACATGCATTCTGACTGGTACTTCTTTCGGAGGTTTAAGATGATACTTCATCAAAATAAGGTAAATGTATGGAACGCCTGAGCTGTCTTATATTGGATGGATACGAGGTATGTTCTTTATTTAGAGTAGTATCTTCTCAAGATTTTGTTTTGGACTGTTTACACCAAACAGGAAGTGACTACTCTGTGTTACATGTGAAGTAGTCCAAAATGTAGTTCGATGCTGTTGATGAAATCTGGTACAATGAATCATATGAGGATGTGGCAGTTATATTTTTGGCTTAGTTTTATTGCTTATTGTATTGAAAAAAGATCTAGACCATTTTCATTGTGAATTTCTAGGTTTTAGTTTTATTCATTGAGAAAATGTCTACATACGCGTAATTGCTAAACGGCAATTTTCATGGGAGCATTTTCAGAGGGTAATTATGTTTTCCAGAACAGAATATTTTTCTTATATGTAACATAACATCGCAACAATTTTTTGTAAGAAAATTGAAACTCCACAGGTCGCTCAACATGACAAAAACGAAACGGTTGCAGGCTCGGTTTGATTGAGCCTGTTCATGGACGGTAGTTGAAATGCATGCTACCGTCCCCGCCCTCTAGGCCCGGGCTGAGCAGAACTCAACATTTACACATGCTACAAGTACAAAAATAAGTTAGAGACATCCGCAGATGTGTTCATACGGCGTTGCACATGGAACCTTCAATGATACACTTGCATGTAATTCCATGAAAAGCGACGTAAAAGAAGACATGTTATACTAATTGACTATATATGGTTTTCATATCATTGAAATGCCATAAAGTACTGAAAATGAGGTCGTAAGATTTCACTGTTTATATGAAATAAAAAAGGAACTGAATTGGTATAGTGTAACCTAGAAGTCTTGTTAATTACTTTGTTATCATGTTGAATTGCATTGCTATCATCTCTAACGTATGTACTATTTTGTCAGATTGACGTACTATTTTGCTAAACGACCATCCTATTTTCTCAAAGGAACATGCTATCGTGTCCAGTGTATGTGTGACGTGCTATTTTGTTAAACAAGCACGCCCGCTTAGCTCAGTAGGGAGAGCGCAGATCTACGGATCGCGGGGTCGTGAGTTCGATCCCCGGGCGGGGCGTATGTTCTCCTTGACGATTTGATAAAAACATTGTGTCTGAAATCATTCGTCCTCCACCTCTGATTCATGTGGGGAAGTTGGCAGTTACTTGCGGATAACAGGTTTGTACTGGTACACAATCCAGGAACACTGTTTAGGTTTACTGCCCGCCGTTACATAACTGAAATACTGTTGAAAAACGGCGTTAACCCCCTCCCCCCAAACACACACAAAAATCCCCAAAAACAAACAAACAATAATTATTTTGTTAAACGACCATCCCATGCTATCATGGTTAGTGTATATACTATCTTGTCAGTGTGACGTACTATTTTGTTAATCGACCATCTTATTTTCTCAAAGTAAATACTATCTTGTCGGAGTGACGTACTATTTTGTCAATCGACCATCCTATTTTCTCAAAGTAACGTGCTATCATGTCAAGTGTATATATCTTGTTAGAGTGATGTACTATTTTGTTAAAATGCCATGCCATCTTGTCTAATCACGCGATGTTATTGATTTTTGTGTTATTATGTTAGTTGTGGTGTTAACTTGTTGGTTACTATTTAGCTGATAAGATAGTATATACACTTGCCTTGACAGCATGTTACTTTGAGAAAATAGGATGGTCGTTTAACAAAATAGTACGTCAGCTTGGCAAGATATTTAGTTACTTTGAGAAAAAAAAGATGGCCGTTTAACAAAATAGTACATCACTCTGACGAGATAGTATACACACTGGACATGACAGCATGTTATTTTGAGAAAATAGGATGGTCGTTTAACAAAATAGTTTGTCACTCTGACACGATAGTATGTTCACTGGATATAATAGCATGTTGCTTTAAGAAAATAGAATGGTCGTTTATCAATATAGTACGTCACTCTGACAAAATAGTACGTACGTTAGCAAGACATAACAAGATCTTGAGAAGAAACTACTCTAACTAAAGAAGATACCTCGTATTCATCTAACATACAACTCCCGCGTTGCATATAA
Source organism: Mercenaria mercenaria (assembly GCF_021730395.1). Taxonomy (NCBI): domain Eukaryota; kingdom Metazoa; phylum Mollusca; class Bivalvia; order Venerida; family Veneridae; genus Mercenaria; species Mercenaria mercenaria. The sequence goes on along the minus strand of NW_026461053.1, from coordinate 12,867 downwards.
ATGGACCGTTTTAGTGCTGTCATCGAAAATAATATTGAAATTAACCTGAGCATATTCTTTGAGCCATTGGTTATAATAAATTCAGTTTAAATTTAAATATACTTTCATTCGTGGAAAAAGTTTAGTATTGTAATGCAGGTATTGTCAAGAAAAACGCTTCTGCTGGAAGTAAACAGGAAACCACTATCAGCTCTTACAGTGTTTTCGGAAGCCATAAAATACTTAAAGAAGAATCTGACCGAGACAATATTTAAGAGGGTGACAGGCTTTGAAGAAAGTGACATTTACTGGGTCCTGACTGTTCCAGCAATATGGACAGACGCAGCGAAACAGTTCATGCGTGAGTCTGCCCTTCAGGTTTGTATTAAAGTTGTTTACTCGATACGATGTATTTTGTAAGAAGGTCTGAGTTGTAACTTTTGAAACAGACTTCAAAATATCATTGAAATACTATTATATAACAAGAATTGTGTTTGCAAGTTATTGTAAAACCCCATTAGCAACTGACAGCATCGTGTATATTAACATATCAGTATGTGTAATTATTTCAGGCTGGTATAAATGGAAAGCGCCTTGAACTAGTTCTCGAGCCAGAGGCGGCATCGGCTTTCTGTAAATGTCTCCCGGTAGAACGTCTCAACGATGGCCAGTCAATGACTTTTGACTGCTTTCTTCCGGGAACTTGTTACATCGTTCTTGATTTAGGAGGTACGAAAATGTTCACTATAAATTTGTTAACAACAGCATTAATGTTTTTCATATGCGATCGGAACACTAAAAACGGAGAAAGGTTAAAGTAATTATGATTCTATTCCTCCTTTTTATTTGCTTTGGAAATTGGAAATTAGTCTCGATAGCTTATTATTCTCTATAATTTTAGTCTAAAATAACACAACTTTGATCCAAACATTGTGAAAGCATATTTAATTACATATTCCAATATGCTGAATAATTTCATGTTTCAAAAAAATAATCAAACAGAGGAACATTACACAAAAGCCAGTTAAAATCCGTATTTCAAAATACTGTTTAACATATGGATAAATGCCTTTGTTTCAGCCTAAAAAATATCAAAGAAATAATTTTGTTTCTGTTAATAAACTCTGGTTTCATTTTGTACATAAATACGCCACTTTTTCTAAATGGATAAGTAAAAGTCAGATATAATACTAGTACTATTCCGCGGTATTACACCTAATAATTTCAACACTGGTGTGTAATATTTTATCATTGCAGGTGGAACAGTTGACATCACAGTTCACTCTGTTCAAGAAGATGGCAGTCTTTCTGAAATTGCAAAGGCCAGCGGTGGTGCTTGGGGCAGTACACAAGTTGATGATGCTTATCTTGGATGTTTGGCAGAGATGTTTGGAACCAAAGTTATTGAAACATTTAAGAAAGAGCATACTGGAGATTTTTTAGACATGATGAGAGACTTTGAAGTAAAGAAGAGGGCAATATCTGAGGAGAAAGAAGGCAACATAGTACTCAGGATTCCAGCAGCGTTTGCAGAAACATACAAGAGCTTGAACAGTAGTCCTATTTCGAAGCACATCTTTAAGGGACGCTTTGCTGAAATAACCCAGCTCAAGAGGGATAAGCTCAACATAAATGTTGATGTATTTAAACAGTTTTTCGCAAGTTCAATATCAAACACCATTGAACATGTCAAAAGAATCTTAGCCGAGAATGAGTGCAGTAACATCAGTACAATTTTGCTTGTAGGTTGCTTTGCAGAATCTGAGATAGTACAACAAAGAATTCGTGAAGCGTTTCCAAATAAGAGAGTGATCGTTCCTAGCGAGTCCGGATTATCGGTCCTCAAAGGAGCAGTTCTTCTTGGTCATTTCCCAAGAATAATGAAGAGCAGGATCAGTAAATATACCTACGGGACCGAAGTGATAAATAGATTTGAAACAGGGCAGCCAAAAAATACAAAGTATTCGAAAATGAAGAATTCAGATGTCGTTATATATTTAAAAAATTTGTACGAGCTGGAGAGGCAGTACCCGTAGGAACTATAGTTGAAAAGCATTACATCTCGGACACATTTGATGTAAAGGAGGGTCTTGGATTTTATGCCTCAACGGAAGAAAATCCACAATACGTAACGGAAGAAAGCTGTTTCAAAATTGGCACTGTTAAAGTTGAAAAAGTACGAGAAGAGTATAAGCTCGAAATGCATTTTGGAGAAACGGAAATCCTTCTTAAGTTCATTTTTGCCGACGGAAAGAGACAAACTGAGACAATCAACTTTCTCTGTGACTAGAATAAATATAACTTTCTAGTTATATGTGGATATTGCATTTTAAATCAAAGACCTAACAGGTTCAATCAAACCAAGTCTACTATTACTTTGCATGGTTGCATTTTGTTGTTTTTTTTTGCTTCCAAAGGATCTTCTAATAGATTTTTTGATTATCACAGCAGCAGTCTTCAAGTGATGTGTAACGGCTGTAAAAAGTTTCTCCCTATTTTGACTTGTTATATTTTCTGGTCCTTTGGGATCGTGGAGTCAGAATCAGTTTTACTGTAATACCACGGTCACACATACGGCGCGGATAGCTACTTCTAGCTACGGATAGAAACGTAGTAACCCGAATCGATCCGTACCTGAGCCGAACGGATTGGTACGGATTGATACGGATTACTACTTTAAGGTACGGCTCAGGTACGGATCGATACGAATTACTCGGTTTCTATCCGTGGCTAGACGTAGCTATCCGCGCCGTATGTGTGACTGGGGTATTATAGAGTTCCGCGTACGACGATGCTAGTTGGCGTGAGGTATGTTGCATGGCTCATAACCTGTCATGAACAGACTCAGTCAAACCTTGTTTACTATTATTTTGCTTCGTTGCTTTCCATGCCTTCAAAGGATCATGTTATAGATAACAAACTGTAGATTTTCTTAACAATTTTTAATAGTTTTGTTATAATAGTCTAGTGGAAATAAATAAATTTCTCACGCAAAAATTACTCGCAATTGTGACGGACACCCTCAGTGAAATCATTAATATTAGCGAGGGACTAATTTTCGTTGATTCTGTGGTTGTATCATCCACAAAATTATATCCTAACGAACTAATAAAATTCCCGAAATCTACGAATTCATATCCCAACGAAATAGCAATTTTGTTCAAAACCTAAAATTTCATGTCCACAAAATTAAATGATTTTACTGTATTTTTTCCTTACTGAATTATTTAACCTATGAAGAACATAGAAAGATTCGGAGCGGATAACCTTGGCTACAGATATTGCACCTTTTCCTCTTATATGATTCCAACTAAGATCTAGAGTCTCTAGAGATTCATTTTGTGCTAAAATGGATAAACATAAATGCTACCAAACAGAAACATTGCTGTATGTCGTAGGAAGTCCACCATTGCTACGTAATATACATATACACGTAACGCGATACATGAAATAGTGTTTAAAGGGTTTAAAGAAAAATAGACAGTTTTGTACTTAAAATGCATACACTATTATAATTAAATCATCTAAAACATAAGAGCTCTTACTTTCGAAAATCTTGTGGTGACTTCACATTTCACTATTCTCATTTCCTATTTCTCAGTTTTCATTTCATTGTCTATGCTATAAACATAGGCTCTATGAAATGAGAAGTATGAAAAGTGAATTTCACATTTTTTTACTTCACGCTTTTCATTTTCGATACAAAATTTAGAACTGCGAATTGAGAAAAAGTGAATATCTTATTTCACATTTCTTATTTCTCATTTCTTATTATACACTATTAGACATATAGAAACTGAAATGAGAAGTGGAAATGTGAAGTTCAGATTTCAAATATCTCATTCTCGTATACTCTGTGAAACATATTGGAGCTATGAAATGAGACGTGAGAAATGTGAATTTCACATTTTGCAGTTCTCACTACTCGTTTTCGATAAAAAAAATGAAATTCTGAAGTGAGAAATGTAAAGTTCTCATTTCATCGTTTCTATATGTTTTATAGTGTATAATAAGAAGTGAGAAATAGGAAAAGGGGATTGTGGAACGTGAAGTCACCACCGGGTTTTCGTACTTATCCACTAATTTCTTGGCAAAATTGAAACAATTTCAAGTAACAGTTCTTCCTTACATACATTTACGTAGACTTTAAATAGTTCCACATTTGAATACTGTAACAAAAACGTACATAATTTTGTGCGATATACATACCTTATGCATATAGATCCACATTTGAATGTTGTAACAACCCCGTATACATTTTTTCTTTGGCGATATACAAACCTAATTCATATAGTTCCTTTGACGATATACTAACTTTTCCATATAGTTTGAATGTTGTAACAATATCGTAAATATATAATACACTTACATAATGCATGTCCTATTGCCACACCGCCTGATTCCCTAGTGCAGTTATGGTTTGTATATGCGTAATTTGGCAGACCTTATAACAAGTGCTTTTGCCACTATATCCATAAATTACACAATATCAAGCTGCATATAATGAAATGAATGAACTAGCACGCAGAAAATTGCTATTCAAATATTCCAAATTAAATGTAACCACAAGTCACCGCGGCCGAACGTTTAAATGAAGTATAGATAATTTTATTTAAGTTGAGCACAACCACTCTCGTGCACAGCATTCTCGCAATCCGACAATTCTACATACAAAATTTCATTCAGAATTAACATTTCCATTAAGTCTGTATTTACTGTAAAGACTTTTTTTAAAAAAAAAGGTATTTACATCCTTGAAAAAGTATTTAAAGATGTATCATATGCTTGAAACAAAAGTTTATGCCCTTTTACTGGAAGGTTTTTACCTTAACATTATTTTGATAAAATCTGTAAAAAGACCCTTTGGAGGCATAGAATGCAACAAAGCAGAATAATAGCAATAATAGTTTGATTGAGTCTGTTCATGAGAGGTTTAATGTAGCTGTTTTATTTTTAAGGCAGCGATTGGTATATATTTTTAAGGTATCAATTTTAATAGAAAACGAAAATAAAGTAAAAATAAGGTGGCATACATCCTTAGTTAGCACTACAGACACTATCTTTTCGAATTAGCCTGTGCTGGGACAATCACAGCCTGTATGACATTATACATTCCTTGTAAAAATGTACTGGTGCTTTAAACATGTTTTATTCAGCTGAACTATTCGGCACTCTAATGTTACATATTCTAAATGCAATCAGCTCACCAGAGAAGACACAAACATAGGATAATGGCATCTTCTTATTTCGTAGATTTAAGCTTTTTATATTTATTTCAGCTGTAATGTAGCAAGTACCTTCCTTTAATTTCAGTTTCAATGTGTTGGGACAATTACAGTTAAAACTTCTGTCTATATCGTTCAGTTTCTCTGTGTAGAAAGTGTTTTTCTTTAATTTTGGTTTCCACTTGTATGGGCAATAACAGTTGAAATTTCTATCTATATATTTTAGTCACTCCGTTTATAGAAAGTGCAAGAACATGTAACATCTATCTACTGATTTCAGTTGCTCTCAATACAGAAAATGACTTTTATTATTTAGTTTCTCTTCGTAAAGGTAGTGAAAGTTTACATTTGACGCGCATGCAGCAAAACTGTTTTATAACAATAATAATAATAATAATAATGATATTAATAATAATAATAATAATAATAATAATAATAACATAAATTACATTATTGATTACAAGCCAGTCTAACACAAGGTCCTCCTCAAAACATAAATACAAAGAAAAAACAGAAACAAAGGAAACTCGTCCGAGACTGAGCCTTTTTATAAACGGTAGTACCTACATGCCCTTTGGCCCCTGGTTAAGCAGGTACCAACATTCACTTTTGAGACCTCCGCATATGTGCTCATATGGCGGCTTTCAATGAATGCTATTCAATGAAAAGTGGCGTATCTTCCGTAATCAAAATAACACAGTTACATAGAATTATAATACAATATTACAACACCCAAGTCTTTTTACATATTTCATGCAGTCATCATCATCATTCCCGGCCACATCCCACTTTCAAGACTGAGAAAAAGTCATGGATGGATATTATCAGTAGATGTGTTGCCATGATCTTTCTTCTGAAATTAAAAAAACTACAGAAAAACAGCTTTTACTACTATGTACTAGCATTGCTGTACCAGCCGTTCCCACTATTGCTTCGTTCGAGTATCTAGCTTTTGATCAGACTCTGATAGCATATTACTCTAACAGTAACTGAATATACCACGCTACGCGCCTGAATTATATTTGTTATTCCCATACACTGTTTTGTTTTAGCTACTGATTTATTTCGGTGCTGTAAGCTTTGATTCCGTATTTTGAGTACTAAGTCTTCGTGTTTCTGCGTCATTCATGTGTGCCTTCACTCGAAGTTTTAACATAGCCGCTGCCAATGAACGTATTTTTCCCAGAGTTTGCATGTTCATGTGTCTCTTCTGTCTAGAGCCGTATTCTTTCTCTCCCTGTACGAATTCACTGAAAAAAAAGTTTAAAACTTCTTTAACACTTTTGACATTTATATACTAGCGGCTCGTTTCACAAACGTTCATAAGTTTATTCTTAGTTCTGTCCTAAGTATGGACTTTTGAGATACATTTATTTCGAAATTTATTACTTGTATCCATTTAAAACGGAGTCGTTGATGCAATTTTAGGGTAAATCTATCTTATTTTTGTTCCTCTAAGTTTCTAAAAAAGGCCGAATAGTTAAAATTAATTTACGTAAAATGATAGTCGTGAAACACCTTACACCTAAGTTCTAACTTTGTCCTACGTAGACTTCGTGAAGCTGGTCCATCAAAACTGTTTATTCAATCATTTAACCCTGACCCTGCTAAATTTCTATAAAGAACGTGTCCATCTTTCACATAGTACCATAGACTGTTAAACGGGGTGTTTACCAAAAAGATATTGACTGAATGGCGAACAGTGCAGGTCATGATCAGACTGCATGGATGTGCAGGCTAATCATGATAAACTCTGGTCGCAAAGGCAGAATCAATCGTATCCAGCATGATAAGGGTTGTTTTAAACTGTATTTGTTTCCACAATTATAATTATATTTACAAACACGAGTAGTACATTTAAGTTAACAAAGTTTGATAAAAACATACATCAATCAAAATAGTACAAACAAACAAACAAAGAAAATATTACTCGAATGGATTGGAAAACAAGTAACTTAAAACTTATATACGCTCCATAATAAGGGTTAAAGATGTGTTTTTAAAAACACCTGACACCTAAGTTTTAACTTGTCCTACGCAGGTTTCGTGAAGCTGGCCCCAGAAAACTGTCTACACATAATCAAGAAATGTGATAGTTTTACAACATTGGTTTTTAAACAATAGTCTGTCTGGATTAAAAACACTAAAGGAAACGAAGGAATGTAAATAAAACGCGGAATTTAGAATTATATTTCTTTCTTATTGATTTTTAAGATTTATAACTAATATTTTTGAAACGGAGATCATCTTTAACAGGATTTATTATTATTCATGTATAGATAAATCTGGTAACTGTCAAGTTAGTATATATGTGTATGATAAGTAGAATGCTCTGGATTCGTCTATGACGAAATGCAGATCTGCTTCCCCGATATCCAATCATATAAATCATCACAGTTTTATATCTGTCATGCCTTAAGTTAAGTGAAGTTTTTATATGCGCTATTTATAGAACTGTGTCAGGTCATGCATATTAATGAAAGTAGTCCGGCAGCATACAATACAAAGGTACAACACGGAATTTAAAAGGTACAATACGGACTTTCTTTCTGCCTGTCCATATTTAACTGTGAAATACAAGCTGATGTTTTACAGAATTTATATAGGTATATAATAAATAAACATATTAACCTATAATCAATATTCCCATCAGAGTTAGTGTCCAGCCTAGACATAAGCTCATCGATTTGATCATCATCAGCTTCAATATCCATTTCCTGAAATATAGATTGACTAAACAAGCGAACGTTTTGAGTTTATTTAGCACAAAATCGTCCCCAATATGGTATAGCAGATAAGAATGTATTCACAATGAAATTATGGAAAAAAAAAAACAAACAATAAAGTAAAAACAAATCTAATAAAGTATACTTGTCTTAGTAATAAATTTCATTATAGAATATACAAATAATAAATTACATGGCATTTTCATGTTTCTCTAAAAGTGTCAAACTTAAGGAGGTACCATACCAAAAGCCCATTTTTAAACTCCTCTCTGTCGACGACCATATTATTATCTTTATCCATTCTCATCAGTAGGTCAAGTGTCCGGTATCCATGCTCGTATTTGAACTCGAACATTAATTCAAGAGGATCACGTGGAGGTAGGGGTGGTGGGACGTAGGGCTTTTCGGGTACTTTGCGAACGATTTTCCCGTGATTTACACTTAAATGTCGATTACCAGCCAACCGTTCAAGTACTGCAACAACATCTTCGTCTACAGACACATCCTGTAGCAGAAATTTAAAACTGACAGACTTCTTTTTAGAAATAACGTTTATTAAGGGAAGCAGTGGTTTAGTGGTTAAGGTGTAGGCCGCTCAACCCAGGGGTCGTGGGTTTGAGCCCCATTGGGGTCACAACCATGACTTCTCATATGACACCAGTACCGATTTTTCTAGGAAACAGACTCGAGAGTTGTTTAAATAAGCTTAAAGCTTTCATTACAATTGAGCTAAAACAAATTAGTATAAACTAAACTAATTAGCGACTAAAACCAGGAAAAGAGTACAGTGATCAAATACAAGCATGCATGACGCGGTGTATAATCTTACAATATATAATGTTTTATTGTTAAACATAAATATAAATGCCGGATATGCAAAATGGCTTGTCACCAAATGTTGACACAAGAAAACATGTTTGTAAATAATTTGTTCGAAAGTATTTTAAGAAAAGTTTTAAAATTGTAATGAACTAGTATGAAATGCCAGTATTACAGACTTACAGACATTTCTAGGTGTGTTAAAGCACATTTCTCATTAGCTTCTATAATAAGAAGTAAATGCTTTGCAACTTCACTGCTGAATGGATTCATTCCAAGCTGCAAGAAAAGACGGTTTATGTTATTTAAAACCAGATAAAATAATTTAAATACAGTACGCTATCATATAATTTACAACTAATAATCAAAGCTGATACCGTACAAACAAATGAATCACTCAGCAGAACATAATCTAGGTTTGATATAGAAATTCTCCTACAGGTTTGCTAAAGCCTTGACATGCATTCAGTCTGGCTATGTAAACTGACATAGTACAAGTAATTATGAAATTTTATATTTTCAAATACTAACATACAATCTGTTATATTTGCTTGCTGCTATGCTGTTGCTATGTTATTAATAGCGCTTACCTTTAAACTTTGTAGAGTTTCATTAGTGCGTAATCCAATCATAAACAAAGCCATCCCGTTTGCATTAATTCTATTATTTGTAACATCTAATTCAGTTAAACTGTCGTTTTCCGGCAGGGCTTCACCTAAAGCTTTTGCTCCCTCTTTACCAAATCCGTTCCAAGCAACATTTAATGATCGTAAACATTTGTTCGCCTGAAATAAAGATAAGTATTTGATTGAATCTTAAAATTATATCATTGTAACATCTATTTAGTGTAGGATAGATCATGCTAAGGAATCCGGTCCACAGATAAGCAAGTTCTATATAACAGTACCTTTAAAATATATCAAATATTGATGCCTGGTAAGCTCATATAATGTAGGTATCATTTGAAAGTTTATTGTCTACTGAAAAAGAAAATATAAATTACATGACAAAAATAAGTTATAAAATTTTCATTTTTTTATTTAATATTTTTCAATGATACTTCAACAGAAATCCAGTTATTACAGTGTAAGATTTATCATTTCGCAGTCAAAAACAAGACTGTAGTGATTCGTACTTATCATTTTAGTCATCGTATTACCTAATTCGTGTTCAGCAGACAAAACACTTTCAAATGATATATATAATTAAAAAAAGCCCCCCAAAAAACCATGGGGTCACCAGGCATTGAAATTTTACCTCTTTGCTTTGTGGATCGGATGCCTTAAATTAAACACATTTTATGTGCGATTCTTAATCTAGTACCCTGCTATCTATTTGAATTATATATATTCTCTCTGTCTGTTTCAAAAGTCATAAAATAGTGTTTTGGGGGATACCGTTTTCAGCACTGTCCGAATAGCACGTTTTAGAATGTTTTCATAACTCGCGGTTCTGTACTTTCCATTGTCATCTGAAGAGCTATTGGGTTATTGTGCCTTCTTTACTTAAAGATGTATCATTATACCAAGTCACTGTAAACTGCTTCACTGTTATAATGTCATTATTTAATATATCAAAAATGTAAACAATTTAGTACAACAATGAGAAACTATTTTGTATAAATGTCTTCTTATGTCAGTTTGCTGTATGTGCCCAAAGGTTTATGTAATATCCAAATGGCATATTTCAAGACCAACCTGAAAAACCGCAAACACGATGTGTATAACTGCATTATGATACGAGATTTATGTAAAGTTTCAATCCAGTGCATACAGAAGTTTAATGAATATTGAAGGACAATACATTTTCTGGACATTTTTCAAAGTCCAAATAGGGAAATATTGTTGTCCTAATAAAAGTCAAATCCATTTGACCTGCTATGACAACTTGACGTATGATTCTTACAGCCCTTTTTTAAAGTTTCAATCCAATACCTTCATTGGTTTCAAAGATGTTCAAACAAAACAACAGCACTGCTACTTTTCCTGGATCAAAACGGGGAATAATCATGTCAAAATACAGAACCTGATGTATAAACTTACGATATGATCTCTAAGGTGTGTATGAATTTTTAATCAGATGCATGAATGTTTCAAAAATATTAAAAGAGATGTTTCTTGAAAATTTTCCAAATTAAAAGCAAGGTTTGTGAGACCTGTAATGTGAACTTGACGTATTTCTATGTTCAAATATGATATATGTATGGGTTCCAGAGAATGGACAGGGACGGTAAGGACTCTTATGCATCCCAGCGAAGTGATATTAAAAACAAATAGAACGAATGGTGTCTGATATGTTCTGACAAAACCTCGAACGAATTCATGATGCAGGAAAAGTTTTATTTGAAACGCTTCGTATAGCTATTCATTCTGCTCAAGACTGTGGCCATTCGGGAAACAATCTGAAGTGGATTGACTTGACATCACAGACATATTGTGATCAAATACTTACTTGAAAAAATGAATATTTACTACACCGTATTTATGTAAACATAAAATGAACATGATTGTATGAAAATAATACACACTAATCACTGTATAAGTAAGGCAGAATAAATATGTCGCTAAAACTGCTTATAAGCTACTGATGTTCATATTTTTAAATGCTATTTAATTATGATGATTTCAGATCTACACCCACATTAGTTTTTATATTCAGCCAAGATGAATATATTTTACGACGATTTTCAGGATCTAATGATTAAATATTCTAGTGTAAGATTCGCATAGTACGTCATAAATGGATGTCAAATTCAGAAAAAAGTATGTCCAGAATCATGCTGCGATTGGTAACTGACTATCAAACGCAAACGAGAAATCACTTTGCCATTTGTATTGATCAAAATATTAATGCAATTGATAAGATTTTTTTGTGAGAGGCAAAGAAGCTAGAGAGCACATTGTACAACAAGGATCAATATCAAGCTTCCGTGTCTCACTTTTCTAAAGTAATAGTGTTTAGACAATAAAAAGTACTGTCCTTGAAACCTTTTAGGACAGCTTTGTACATATACTGATTTAAGTTGTTTCAATTAAAAGTTTTTATAGTAGAACGCATTCCTCTCAGAGTATCTATGTTAAACTGAACATGATTAGATAGTATCTGCAGTGTAGCATGAGAGCTATAAATTAATGATGATAATATTTTCAAACCGATTTACTATTTCTGTTATCAAACCACATCAATTGCTCTTTCCGCTCTTCAAACACTTTGCTTTATTATACACTTTGTTAAATTACTTCCGTGTTGAAAAACCGAATAACTATTTCGCGTAAATTGAAACTAAAAGTTAAGGCGTTAACAGACAGATTATCTTGATGACATCGACAAAGATTGTTGTTGCTGCCATTGACTTCGGTACAACGTTTTCAGGATATGCATTTTCCTTCGCTCATGACTATGAAAATGATCCATTGAAGATTCAGACGAATCACTGGATAGGTGGAGGTCATTTGTCACTCAAGGTAGGTTGTTTGTTAAGTGTAATGATTTCCGGCAAGGGCACTTGTAAGTAGGTTAACGTTTTCAGGATATGCATTTTCCTTCGCTCATGACTATGAAAATGATCCATTGAAGATTCAGACGAATCACTGGATAGGTGGAGGTCATTTGTCACTCAAGGTAGGTTGTTTGTTAAGTGTAATGATTTCTGGCAAGGGCACAGGTAGTTAGATAGGTTGTTTGTTAAGTTTAATGATTTCAAGCCTGGGCACTGGTAGGTAGGTAGGTTGATTCTTATGTGTAATGATTTCCGGCTTTGCACTCGCAGGTAGGTAGGTTAAGTGTAAGTGATTTCCGGCCTGGCCACTTGAAAGTATGTAGGTTATTTGTTAACTATAACGATTCCCGGCCTGGGCATTTGTTATGATTTCTCGGTATGGGCACTGGTAGTTAGGTAGGTACGTTGTTTACTAAATATATAGATTTCCAACCTTGGAACTGAAAGCTCTGAAATGCTGTTCATAGTAATTCCCACATAAGCAGTCCTTGCGTATTACCTAAGGGTCAAATAATTATGTATCTGTACTTTACATCGGGCACGTCAAAGATCAAGACTGTCATGTAAGCCTGAAATGCCTGTATCAAAAACCTCTCACTCTGTGTCTGTACTGGTGGAG